>NW_027143840.1:0-46804 GCF_026170545.1 Melanerpes formicivorus
CCTACCTTATTCCTGTGCTGAGATACCAGGCTGCTCCAACCTGCTGTAAAATGCTTGATTTCGAGAGGTGAGCGAAACTAATGAAACATTGTTGGGGTAAAACCTAAAGGGAAAGACCTAGCACCAAATCCAATTTGCAATCTGATCTAACTTCTGGAGGCAGTCAAAATGAGCCTTAGAATTCTTCCCCTACCTTATTCCTGTGCTGAGATACAGGCTGCTCCAACCTGCTGTAAAATGCTTGATTTCGAGAGTGAGCGAAACTAATGAAAACATTGTTGGGGTAAAACCTAAAGGGAAAGACCTAGCACCAAATCCAATTTGCCATCTGATCTAACTTCTGGAGGCAGTCAAAATGATCCTTAGAATTCTTCCCTACCTTATTCCTGTGCTGAGATACAGGCTGCTCCAACCTGCTGTAAAATGCTTGATTTCGAGAGTGAGCGAAACTAATGAAAACATTGTTGGGGTAAAACCTAAAGGGAAAGACCTAGCACCAAATCCAATTTGCCATCTGATCTAACTTCTGGAGGCAGTCAAAATGAGCCTTAGAATTCTTCCCTACCTTATTCCTGTGCTGAGATACAGGCTGCTCCAACCTGCTGTAAAATGCTTGATTTCGAGAGTGAGCGAAACTAATGAAAAACATTGTTGGGGTAAAACCTAAAGGGAAAGACCTAGCACCAAATCCAATTTGCCATCTGATCTAACTTCTGGAGGCAGTCAAAATGATCCTTAGAATTCTTCCCTACCTTATTCCTGTGCTGAGATACAGGCTGCTCCAACCTGCTGTAAAATGCTTGATTTCGAGAAGTGAGCGAAACTAATGAAAACATTGTTGGGGTAAAACCTAAAGGGAAAGACCTAGCACCAAATCCAATTTGCCATCTGATCTAACTTCTGGAGGCAGTCAAAATGAGCCTTAGAATTCTTCCCTACCTTATTCCTGTGCTGAGATACAGGCTGCTCCAACCTGCTGTAAAATGCTTGATTTCGAGGAGTGAGCGAAACTAATGAAAACATTGTTGGGGTAAAACCTAAAGGGAAAAGACCTAGCACCAAATCCAATTTGCCATCTGATCTAACTTCTGGAGGCAGTCAAAATGAGCATTTGAATTCTTCCCTACCTTATTCCTGTGCTGAGATACAGGGCTGCTCCAACCTGCTGTAAAATGCTTGATTTCGAGAGTGAGCGAAACTAATGAAAACATTGTTGGGGTAAAACCTAAAGGGAAAGACCTAGCACCAAATCCAATTTGCCATCTGATCTAACTTCTGGAGGCAGTCAAAATGAGCATTTGAATTCTTCCCTACCTTATTCCTGTGCTGAGATACAGGCTGCTCCAACCTGCTGTAAAATGCTTGATTTCGAGAGTGAGCGAAACTAATGAAAACATTGTTGGGGTAAAACCTAAAGGGAAAGACCTAGCACCAAATCCAATTTGCCATCTGATCTAACTTCTGGAGGCAGTCAAAATGAGCCTTAGAATTCTTCCCTACCTTATTCCTGTGCTGAGATACAGGCTGCTCCAACCTGCTGTAAAATGCTTGATTTCGAGAGTGAGCGAAACTAATGAAAACATTGTTGGGGTAAAACCCTAAAGGGAAAGACCTAGCACCAAATCCAATTTGCCATCTGATCTAACTTCTGGAGGCAGTCAAAATGAGCCTTAGAATTCTTCCCTACCTTATTCCTGTGCTGAGATACAGGCTGCTCCAACCCTGCTGTAAAATGCTTGATTTCGAGAGTGAGCGAAACTAATGAAAACATTGTTGGGGTAAAAACCTAAAGGGAAAGACCTAGCACCAAATCCAATTTGCCATCTGATCTAACTTCTGGAGGCAGTCAAAATGAGCCTTAGAATTCTTCCCTACCTTATTCCTGTGCTGAGATACAGGCTGCTCCAACCTGCTGTTAAAATGCTTGATTTCGAGAGTGAGCGAAACTAATGAAAACATTGTTGGGGTAAAACCTAAAGGGAAAGACCTAGCACCAAATCCGATTTGCCATCTGATCTAACTTCTGGAGGCAGTCAAAATGATCCTTAGAATTCTTCCCTACCTTATTCCTGTGCTGAGATACAGGCTGCTCCAACCTGCTGTAAAATGCTTGATTTCGAGAGTGAGCGAAACTAATGAAAACATTGTTGGGGTAAAACCTAAAGGGAAAGACCTAGCACCAACATCCAATTTGCCATCTGATCTAACTTCTGGAGGCAGTCAAAATGATCCTTAGAATTCTTCCCTACCTTATTCCTGTGCTGAGATACAGGCTGCTCCAACCTGCTGTAAAATGCTTGATTTCGAGAGTGAGCGAAACTAATGAAAAACATTGTTGGGGTAAAACCTAAAGGGAAAGACCTAGCACCAAATCCAATTTGCCATCTGATCTAACTTCTGGAGGCAGTCAAAATGAGCCTTAGAATTCTTCCCTACCTTATTCCTGTGCTGAGATACAGGCTGCTCCAACCTGCTGTAAAATGCTTGATTTCGAGAGTGAGCGAAACTAATGAAAACAATTTGTTGGGGTAAAACCTAAAGGGAAAGACCTAGCACCAAATCCAATTTGCCATCTGATCTAACTTCTGGAGTGCAGTCAAAATGAGCCTTAGAATTCTTCCCTACCTTATTCCTGTGCTGAGATACAGGCTGCTCCAACCTGCTGTAAAATGCTTGATTTCGAGAGTGAGCGAAACTAATGAAAACATTGTTGGGGTAAAACCTAAAGGGAAAGACCTAGCACCAAATCCCAATTTGCCATCTGATCTAACTTCTGGAGGCAGTCAAAATGATCCTTAGAATTCTTCCCTACCTTATTCCTGTGCTGAGATACAGGGCTGCTCCAACCTGCTGTAAAATGCTTGATTTCGAGAGTGAGCGAAACTAATGAAAACATTGTTGGGGTAAAACCTAAAGGGAAAGACCTAGCACCAAATCCAATTTGCCATCTGATCTAACTTCTGGAGGCAGTCAAAATGAGCCTTAGAATTCTTCCCTACCTTATTCCTGTGCTGAGATACAGGCTGCTCCAACCTGCTGTAAAATGCTTGATTTCGAGAGTGAGCGAAACTAATGAAAACATTGTTGGGGTAAAACCTAAAGGGAAAGACCTAGCACCAAATCCAATTTGCCATCTGATCTAACTTCTGGAGGCAGTCAAAATGATCCTTAGAATTCTTCCCTACCTTATTCCTGTGCTGAGATACAGGCTGCTCCAACCTGCTGTAAAATGCTTGATTTCGAGAGTGAGCGAAACTAATGAAAACATTGTTGGGGTAAAACCTAAAGGGAAAGACCTAGCACCAAATCCAATTTGCCATCTGATCTAACTTCTGGAGGCAGTCAAAATGAGCCTTAGAATTCTTCCCTACCTTATTCCTGTGCTGAGATACAGGCTGCTCCAACCTGCTGTAAAATGCTTGATTTCGAGAGTGAGCGAAACTAATGAAAAACATTGTTGGGGTAAAACCTAAAGGGAAAGACCTAGCACCAAATCCAATTTGCCATCTGATCTAACTTCTGGAGGCAGGTCAAAATGAGCATTTGAATTCTTCCCTACCTTATTCCTGTGCTGAGATACAGGCTGCTCCAACCTGCTGTAAAATGCTTGATTTCGAGAGTGAGCGAAACTAATGAAAACATTGTTGGGGTAAAACCTAAAGGGAAAGACCTAGCACCAAATCCAATTTGCCCTCTGATCTAACTTCTGGAGGCAGTCAAAATGATCCTTAGAATTCTTCCCTACCTTATTCCTGTGCTGAGATACAGGCTGCTCCAACCTGCTGTAAAATGCTTGATTTCGAGAGTGAGCGAAACTAATGAAAACATTGTTGGGGTAAAACCTAAAGGGAAAGACCCTAGCACCAAATCCAATTTGCCATCTGATCTAACTTCTGGAGGCAGTCAAAATGAGCCTTAGAATTCTTCCCTACCTTATTCCTGTGCTGAGATACAGGCTGCTCCAACCTGCTGTAAAATGCTTGATTTCGAGAGTGAGCGAAACTAATGAAAACATTGTTGGGGTAAAACCCTAAAGGGAAAGACCTAGCACCAAATCCCAATTTGCCATCTGATCTAACTTCTGGAGGCAGTCAAAATGAGCCTTAGAATTTCTTCCCTACCTTATTCCTGTGCTGAGATACAGGCTGCTCCACCTGCTGTAAAATGCTTGATTTCGAGAGTGAGCGAAACTAATGAAAAACATTGTTGGGGTAAAACCTAAAGGGAAAGACCTAGCACCAAATCCAATTTGCCATCTGATCTAACTTCTGGAGGCAGTCAAAATGAGCATTTGAATTCTTCCCTACCTTATTCCTGTGCTGAGATACAGGCTGCTCCAACCTGCTGTAAAATGCTTGATTTCGAGAGTGAGCGAAACTAATGAAAACATTGTTGGGGTAAAACCTAAAGGGAAAGACCTAGCACCAAATCCAATTTGCCATCTGATCTAACTTCTGGAGGCAGTCAAAATGATCCTTAGAATTCTTCCCTACCTTATTCCTGTGCTGAGATACAGGCTGCTCCAACCTGCTGTAAAATGCCTTGATTTCGAGAGTGAGCGAAACTAATGAAAAACATTGTTGGGGTAAAACCTAAAGGGAAAGACCTAGCACCAAATCCAATTTGCCATCTGATCTAACTTCTGGAGGCAGTCAAAATGAGCCTTAGAATTCTTCCCTACCTTATTCCTGTGCTGAGATACAGGCTGCTCCAACCTGCTGTAAAATGCTTGATTTCGAGAGTGAGCGAAACTAATGAAAAACATTGTTGGGGTAAAACCTAAAGGGAAAGACCTAGCACCAAATCCAATTTGCCATCTGATCTAACTTCTGGAGGCAGTCAAAATGAGCCTTAGAATTCTTCCCTACCTTATTCCTGTGCTGAGATACAGGCTGCTCCAACCTGCTGTAAAATGCTTGATTTCGAGAGTGAGCGAAACTAATGAAAACATTGTTGGGGTAAAACCTAAAGGGAAAGACCTAGCACAAATCCAATTTGCCATCTGATCTAACTTCTGGAGGGCAGTCAAAATGAGCATTTTGAATTCTTCCCTACCTTATTCCTGTGCTGAGATACAGGCTGCTCCAACCTGCTGTAAAATGCTTGATTTCGAGAGTGAGCGAAACTAATGAAAACATTGTTGGGGTAAAACCTAAAGGGAAAGACCTAGCACCAAATCCAATTTGCCATCTGATCTAACTTCTGGAGGCAGTCAAAATGAGCCTTAGAATTCTTCCCTACCTTATTCCTGTGCTGAGATACAGGCTGCTCCAACCTGCTGTAAAATGCTTGATTTCGAGAGAGTGAGCGAAACTAATGAAAACATTGTTGGGGGTTAAAACCTAAAGGGAAAGACCTAGCACCAAATCCAATTTGCCATCTGATCTAACTTCTGGAGGCAGTCAAAATGATCCTTAGAATTCTTCCCCTACCTTATTCCTGTGCTGAGATACAGGCTGCTCCAACCTGCTGTAAAATGCTTGATTTCGAGAGTGAGCGAAACTAATGAAAACATTGTTGGGGTAAAACCTAAAGGGAAAGACCTAGCACCAAATCCAATTTGCCATCTGATCTAACTTCTGGAGGCAGTCAAAATGATCCTTAGAATTCTTCCCTACCTTATTCCTGTGCTGAGATACAGGCTGCTCCAACCTGCTGTAAAATGCTTGATTTCGAGAGTGAGCGAAACTAATGAAAACATTGTTGGGGTAAAACCTAAAGGGAAAGACCTAGCACCAAATCCAATTTGCCATCTGATCTAACTTCTGGAGGCAGTCAAAATGAGCCTTAGAATTCTTCCCTACCTTATTCCTGTGCTGAGATACAGGCTGCTCCAACCTGCTGTAAAATGCTTGATTTCGAGAGTGAGCGAAACTAATGAAAACATTGTTGGGGTAAAACCTAAAGGGAAAGACCTAGCACCAAATCCAATTTGCCATCTGATCTAACTTCTGGAGGCAGTCAAAATGAGCCTTAGAATTCTTCCCTACCTTATTCCTGTGCTGAGATACAGGCTGCTCCAACCTGCTGTAAAATGCTTGATTTCGAGAGTGAGCGAAACTAATGAAAACATTGTTGGGGGTAAAACCTAAAGGGAAAGACCTAGCACCAAATCCAATTTGCCATCTGATCTAACTTCTGGAGGCAGTCAAAATGAGCATTTGAATTCTTCCCTACCTTATTCCTGTGCTGAGATACAGGCTGCTCCAACCTGCTGTAAAATGCTTGATTTCGAGAGTGAGCGAAACTAATGAAAACATTGTTGGGGTAAAACCTAAAGGGAAAGACCTAGCACCAAATCCAATTTGCCCTCTGATCTAACTTCTGGAGGCAGTCAAAATGATCCTTAGAATTCTTCCCTACCTTATTCCTGTGCTGAGATACAGGCTGCTCCAACCTGCTGTAAAATGCTTGATTTCGAGAGTGAGCGAAACTAATGAAAACATTGTTGGGGTAAAACCTAAAGGGAAAGACCTAGCACCAAATCCAATTTGCCCTCTGATCTAACTTCTGGAGGCAGTCAAAATGATCCTTAGAATTCTTCCCTACCTTATTCCTGTGCTGAGATACAGGCTGCTCCAACCTGCTGTAAAATGCTTGATTTCGAGAGTGAGCGAAACTAATGAAAACATTGTTGGGGTAAAACCTAAAGGGAAAGACCTAGCACCAAATCCAATTTGCCATCTGATCTAACTTCTGGAGGCAGTCAAAATGAGCCTTAGAATTCTTCCCTACCTTATTCCTGTGCTGAGATACAGGCTGCTCCAACCTGCTGTAAAATGCTTGATTTCGAGAGTGAGCGAAACTAATGAAAACATTGGTTGGGGGTAAAAACCTAAAGGGAAAGACCTAGCACCAAATCCAATTTGCCATCTGATCTAACTTCTGGAGGCAGTCAAAATGAGCATTTGAATTCTTCCCTACCTTATTCCTGTGCTGAGATACAGGCTGCTCCAACCTGCTGTAAAATGCTTGATTTCGAGAGTGAGCGAAACTAATGAAAACATTGTTGGGGTAAAACCTAAAGGGAAAGACCTAGCACCAAATCCAATTTGCCATCTGATCTAACTTCTGGAGGCAGTCAAAATGATCCTTAGAATTCTTCCCTACCTTATTCCTGTGCTGAGATACAGGCTGCTCCAACCTGCTGTAAAATGCTTGATTTCGAGAGTGAGCGAAACTAATGAAAACATTGTTGGGGTAAAACCTAAAGGGAAAGACCTAGCACCAAATCCAATTTGCCATCTGATCTAACTTCTGGAGGCAGTCAAAATGAGCCCTTAGAATTCTTCCCTACCTTATTCCTGTGCTGAGATACAGGCTGCTCCAACCTGCTGTAAAATGCTTGATTTCGAGAGTGAGCGAAACTAATGAAAACATTGTTGGGGTAAAACCTAAAGGGAAAGACCTAGCACCAAATCCAATTTGCCATCTGATCTAACTTCTGGAGGCAGTCAAAATGATCCTTAGAATTCTTCCCTACCTTATTCCTGTGCTGAGATACAGGCTGCTCCAACCTGCTGTAAAATGCTTGATTTCGAGAGTGAGCGAAACTAATGAAAACATTGTTGGGGTAAAACCTAAAGGGAAAGACCTAGCACCAAATCCAATTTGCCATCTGATCTAACTTCTGGAGGCAGTCAAAATGATCCTTAGAATTCTTCCCTACCTTATTCCTGTGCTGAGATACAGGCTGCTCCAACCTGCTGTAAAATGCTTGATTTCGAGAGTGAGCGAAACTAATGAAAACATTGTTGGGGTAAAACCTAAAGGGAAAAGACCTAGCACCAAATCCAATTTGCCATCTGATCTAACTTCTGGAGGCAGTCAAAATGAGCCTTAGAATTCTTCCCTACCTTATTCCTGTGCTGAGATACAGGCTGCTCCAACCTGCTGTAAAATGCTTGATTTCGAGAGGTGAGCGAAACTAATGAAAACATTGTTGGGGTAAAACCTAAAGGGAAAGACCTAGCACCAAATCCAATTTGCCATCTGATCTAACTTCTGGAGGCAGTCAAAATGAGCCTTAGAATTCTTCCCTACCTTATTCCTGTGCTGAGATACAGCTGCTCCAACCTGCTGTAAAAATGCTTGATTTCGAGAGTGAGAGCGAAACTAATGAAAACATTGTTGGGGTAAAACCTAAAGGGAAAGACCTAGCACCAAATCCAATTTGCCATCTGATCTAACTTCTGGAGGCAGTCAAAATGAGCCTTAGAATTCTTCCCTACCTTATTCCTGTGCTGAGATACAGGCTGCTCCAACCTGCTGTAAAATGCTTGATTTCGAGAGTGAGCGAAACTAATGAAAACATTGTTGGGGTAAAACCTAAAGGGAAAGACCTAGCACCAAATCCAATTTGCCATCTGATCTAACTTCTGGAGGCAGTCAAAATGAGCCTTAGAATTCTTCCCTACCTTATTCCTGTGCTGAGATACAGGCTGCTCCAACCTGCTGTAAAATGCTTGATTTCGAGAGTGAGCGAAACTAATGAAAACATTGTTGGGGTAAAACCTAAAGGGGAAAGACCTAGCACCAAATCCAATTTGCCATCTGATCTAACTTCTGGAGGCAGTCAAAATGAGCCTTAGAATTCTTCCCTACCTTATTCCTGTGCTGAGATACAGGCTGCTCCAACCTGCTGTAAAATGCTTGATTTCGAGAGTGAGCGAAACTAATGAAAACATTGTTGGGGTAAAACCTAAAGGGAAAGACCTAGCACCAAATCCAATTTGCCATCTGATCTAACTTCTGGAGGCAGTCAAAATGAGCCTTAGAATTCTTCCCTACCTTATTCCTGTGCTGAGATACAGGCTGCTCCAACCTGCTGTAAAATGCTTGATTTCGAGAGTGAGCGAAACTAATGAAAACATTGTTGGGGTTAAAACCTAAAGGGAAAGACCTAGCACCAAATCCAATTTGCCATCTGATCTAACTTCTGGAGGCAGTCAAAATGATCCTTAGAATTCTTCCCTACCTTATTCCTGTGCTGAGATACAGGCTGCTCCAACCTGCTGTAAAATGCTTGATTTCGAGAGTGAGGCGAAACTAATGAAAACATTGTTGGGGTAAAACCTAAAGGGAAAGACCTAGCACCAAATCCAATTTGCCATCTGATCTAACTTCTGGAGGCAGTCAAAATGAGCCTTAGAATTCTTCCCTACCTTATTCCTGTGCTGAGATACAGGCTGCTCCAACCTGCTGTAAAATGCTTGATTTCGTGAGTGAGCGAAACTAATGAAAACATTGTTGGGGGTAAAACCTAAAGGGAAAGACCTAGCACCAAATCCAATTTGCCATCTGATCTAACTTCTGGAGGCAGTCAAAATGAGCCTTAGAATTCTTCCCTACCTTATTCCTGTGCTGAGATACAGGCTGCTCCAACCTGCTGTAAAATGCTTGATTTCGAGAGTGAGCGAAACTAATGAAAACATTGTTGGGGTAAAACCTAAAGGGAAAGACCTAGCACCAAATCCAATTTGCCATCTGATCTAACTTCTGGAGGCAGTCAAAATGAGCCTTAGAATTCTTCCCTACCTTATTCCTGTGCTGAGATACAGGCTGCTCCAACCTGCTGTAAAATGCTTGATTTCGAGAGTGAGCGAAACTAATGAAAACATTGTTGGGGTAAAACCTAAAGGGAAAGACCTAGCACCAAATCCAATTTGCCATCTGATCTAACTTCTGGAGGCAGTCAAAATGAGCATTTGAATTCTTCCCTACCTTATTCCTGTGCTTCCTGTGCTGAGATACAGGCTGCTCCAACCTGCTGTAAAATGCTTGATTTCGAGAGTGAGCGAAACTAATGAAAACATTGTTGGGGTAAAACCTAAAGGGAAAGACCTAGCACCAAATCCAATTTGCCCTCTTATCTAACTTCTGGAGGCAGTCAAAATGATCCTTAGAATTCTTCCCTACCTTATTCCTGTGCTGAGATACAGGCTGCTCCAACCTGCTGTAAAATGCTTGATTTCGAGAGTGAGCGAAACTAATGAAAACATTGTTGGGGTAAAACCTAAAGGGAAAGACCTAGCACCAAATCCAATTTGCCATCTGATCTAACTTCTGGAGGCAGTCAAAATGAGCCTTAGAATTCTTCCCTACCTTATTCCTGTGCTGAGATACAGGCTGCTCCAACCTGCTGTAAAATGCTTGATTTCGAGAGTGAGCGAAACTAATGAAAACATTGTTGGGGTAAAACCTAAAGGGAAAGACCTAGCACCAAATCCAATTTGCCATCTGATCTAACTTCTGGAGGCAGTCAAAATGAGCCTTAGAATTCTTCCCTACCTTATTCCTGTGCTGAGATACAGGCTGCTCCAACCTGCTGTAAAATGCTTGATTTCGAGAGTGAGCGAAACTAATGAAAACATTGTTGGGGTAAAACCTAAAGGGAAAGACCTAGCACCAAATCCAATTTGCCATCTGATCTAACTTCTGGAGGCAGTCAAAATGAGCCTTAGAATTCTTCCCTACCTTATTCCTGTGCTGAGATACAGGCTGCTCCAACCTGCTGTAAAATGCTTGATTTCGAGAGTGAGCGAAACTAATGAAAACATTGTTGGGGTAAAACCTAAAGGGAAAGACCTAGCACCAAATCCAATTTGCCATCTGATCTAACTTCTGGAGGCAGTCAAAATGAGCCTTAGAATTCTTCCCTACCTTATTCCTGTGCTGAGATACAGGCTGCTCCAACCTGCTGTAAAATGCTTGATTTCGAGAGTGAGCGAAACTAATGAAAACATTGTTGGGGTAAAACCTAAAGGGAAAGACCTAGCACCAAATCCAATTTGCCATCTGATCTAACTTCTGGAGGCAGTCAAAATGATCCTTAGAATTCTTCCCTACCTTATTCCTGTGCTGAGATACAGGCTGCTCCAACCTGCTGTAAAATGCTTGATTTCGAGAGTGAGCGAAACTAATGAAAACATTGTTGGGGTAAAACCTAAAGGGAAAGACCTAGCACCAAATCCAATTTGCCATCTGATCTAACTTCTGGAGGCAGTCAAAATGAGCCTTAGAATTCTTCCCTACCTTATTCCTGTGCTGAGATACAGGCTGCTCCAACCTGCTGTAAAATGCTTGATTTCGAGAGTGAGCGAAACTAATGAAAACATTGTTGGGGTAAAACCTAAAGGGAAAGACCTAGCACCAAATCCAATTTGCCATCTGATCTAACTTCTGGAGGCAGTCAAAATGAGCCTTAGAATTCTTCCCTACCTTATTCCTGTGCTGAGATACAGGCTGCTCCAACCTGCTGTAAAATGCTTGATTTCGAGAGTGAGCGAAACTAATGAAAACATTGTTGGGGTAAAACCTAAAGGGAAAGACCTAGCACCAAATCCAATTTGCCATCTGATCTAACTTCTGGAGGCAGTCAAAATGAGCCTTAGAATTCTTCCCTACCTTATTCCTGTGCTGAGATACAGGCTGCTCCAACCTGCTGTAAAATGCTTGATTTCGAGAGTGAGCGAAACTAATGAAAACATTGTTGGGGTAAAACCTAAAGGGAAAGACCTAGCACCACATCCAATTTGCCATCTGATCTAACTTCTGGAGGCAGTCAAAATGAGCATTTGAATTCTTCCCTACCTTATTCCTGTGCTGAGATACAGGCTGCTCCAACCTGCTGTAAAATGCTTGATTTCGAGAGTGAGCGAAACTAATGAAAACATTGTTGGGGTAAAACCTAAAGGGAAAGACCTAGCACCAAATCCAATTTGCCATCTGATCTAACTTCTGGAGGCAGTCAAAATGAGCCTTAGAATTCTTCCCTACCTTATTCCTGTGCTGAGATACAGGCTGCTCCAACCTGCTGTAAAATGCTTGATTTCGAGAGTGAGCGAAACTAATGAAAACATTGTTGGGGTAAAACCTAAAGGGAAAGACCTAGCACCAAATCCAATTTGCCATCTGATCTAACTTCTGGAGGCAGTCAAAATGAGCCTTAGAATTCTTCCCTACCTTATTCCTGTGCTGAGATACAGGCTGCTCCAACCTGCTGTAAAATGCTTGATTTCGAGAGTGAGCGAAACTAATGAAAACATTGTTGGGGTAAAACCTAAAGGGAAAGACCTAGCACCAAATCCAATTTGCCATCTGATCTAACTTCTGGAGGCAGTCAAAATGAGCCTTAGAATTCTTCCCTACCTTATTCCTGTGCTGAGATACAGGCTGCTCCAACCTGCTGTAAAATGCTTGATTTCGAGAGTGAGCGAAACTAATGAAAACATTGTTGGGGTAAAACCTAAAGGGAAAGACCTAGCACCAAATCCAATTTGCCATCTGATCTAACTTCTGGAGGCAGTCAAAATGAGCATTTGAATTCTTCCCTACCTTATTCCTGTGCTGAGATACAGGCTGCTCCAACCTGCTGTAAAATGCTTGATTTCGAGAGTGAGCGAAACTAATGAAAACATTGTTGGGGTAAAACCTAAAGGGAAAGACCTAGCACCAAATCCAATTTGCCCTCTTATCTAACTTCTGGAGGCAGTCAAAATGATCCTTAGAATTCTTCCCTACCTTATTCCTGTGCTGAGATACAGGCTGCTCCAACCTGCTGTAAAATGCTTGATTTCGAGAGTGAGCGAAACTAATGAAAACATTGTTGGGGTAAAACCTAAAGGGAAAGACCTAGCACCAAATCCAATTTGCCATCTGATCTAACTTCTGGAGGCAGTCAAAATGATCCTTAGAATTCTTCCCTACCTTATTCCTGTGCTGAGATACAGGCTGCTCCAACCTGCTGTAAAATGCTTGATTTCGAGAGTGAGCGAAACTAATGAAAACATTGTGGGGTAAAACCTAAAGGGAAAGACCTAGCACCAAATCCAATTTGCCATCTGATCTAACTTCTGGAGGCAGTCAAAATGAGCCTTAGAATTCTTCCCTACCTTATTCCTGTGCTGAGATACAGGCTGCTCCAACCTGCTGTAAAAATGCTTGATTTCGAGAGTGAGCGAAACTAATGAAAACATTGTTGGGGTAAAACCTAAAGGGAAAGACCTAGCACCAAATCCAATTTGCCATCTGATCTAACTTCTGGAGGCAGTCAAAATGAGCCTTAGAATTCTTCCCTACCTTATTCCTGTGCTGAGATACAGGCTGCTCCAACCTGCTGTAAAATGCTTGATTTCGAGAGTGAGCGAAACTAATGAAAACATTGTTGGGGTAAAACCTAAAGGGAAAGACCTAGCACCAAATCCAATTTGCCATCTGATCTAACTTCTGGAGGCAGTCAAAATGATCCTTAGAATTCTTCCCTACCTTATTCCTGTGCTGAGATACAGGCTGCTCCAACCTGCTGTAAAATGCTTGATTTCGAGAGTGAGCGAAACTAATGAAAACATTGTTGGGGTAAAACCTAAAGGGAAAGACCTAGCACCAAATCCAATTTGCCATCTGATCTAACTTCTGGAGGCAGTCAAAATGAGCCTTAGAATTCTTCCCTACCTTATTCCTGTGCTGAGATACAGGCTGCTCCAACCTGCTGTAAAATGCTTGATTTCGAGAGTGAGCGAAACTAATGAAAACATTGTTGGGGTAAAACCTAAAGGGAAAGACCTAGCACCAAATCCAATTTGCCATCTGATCTAACTTCTGGAGGCAGTCAAAATGAGCCTTAGAATTCTTCCCTACCTTATTCCTGTGCTGAGATACAGGCTGCTCCAACCTGCTGTAAAATGCTTGATTTCGAGAGGTGAGCGAAACTAATGAAAACATTGTTGGGGTAAAACCTAAAGGGAAAGACCTAGCACCAAATCCAATTTGCCATCTGATCTAACTTCTGGAGGCAGTCAAAATGATCCTTAGAATTCTTCCCTACCTTATTCCTGTGCTGAGATACAGGCTGCTCCAACCTGCTGTAAAATGCTTGATTTCGAGAGTGAGCGAAACTAATGAAAACATTGTTGGGGTAAAACCTAAAGGGAAAGACCTAGCACCAAATCCAATTTGCCATCTGATCTAACTTCTGGAGGCAGTCAAAATGAGCCTTAGAATTCTTCCCTACCTTATTCCTGTGCTGAGATACAGGCTGCTCCAACCTGCTGTAAAATGCTTGATTTCGAGAGTGAGCGAAACTAATGAAAACATTGTTGGGGTAAAACCTAAAGGGAAAGACCTAGCACCAAATCCAATTTGCCATCTGATCTAACTTCTGGAGGCAGTCAAAATGATCCTTAGAATTCTTCCCTACCTTATTCCTGTGCTGAGATACAGGCTGCTCCAACCTGCTGTAAAATGCTTGATTTCGAGAGTGAGCGAAACTAATGAAAACATTGTTGGGGTAAAACCTAAAGGGAAAGACCTAGCACCAAATCCAATTTGCCATCTGATCTAACTTCTGGAGGCAGTCAAAATGATCCTTAGAATTCTTCCCTACCTTATTCCTGTGCTGAGATACAGGCTGCTCCAACCTGCTGTAAAATGCTTGATTTCGAGAGTGAGCGAAACTAATGAAAACATTGTTGGGGTAAAACCTAAAGGGAAAGACCTAGCACCAAATCCAATTTGCCATCTGATCTAACTTCTGGAGGCAGTCAAAATGAGCCTTAGAATTCTTCCCTACCTTATTCCTGTGCTGAGATACAGGCTGCTCCAACCTGCTGTAAAATGCTTGATTTCGAGAGTGAGCGAAACTAATGAAAACATTGTTGGGGTAAAACCTAAAGGGAAAGACCTAGCACCAAATCCAATTTGCCATCTGATCTAACTTCTGGAGGCAGTCAAAATGAGCCTTAGAATTCTTCCCTACCTTATTCCTGTGCTGAGATACAGGCTGCTCCAACCTGCTGTAAAATGCTTGATTTCGAGAGTGAGCGAAACTAATGAAAACATTGTTGGGGTAAAACCTAAAGGGAAAGACCTAGCACCAAATCCAATTTGCCATCTGATCTAACTTCTGGAGGCAGTCAAAATGAGCCTTAGAATTCTTCCCTACCTTATTCCTGTGCTGAGATACAGGCTGCTCCAACCTGCTGTAAAATGCTTGATTTCGAGAGTGAGCGAAACTAATGAAAACATTGTTGGGGTAAAACCTAAAGGGAAAGACCTAGCACCAAATCCAATTTGCCATCTGATCTAACTTCTGGAGGCAGTCAAAATGAGCATTTGAATTCTTCCCTACCTTATTCCTGTGCTGAGATACAGGCTGCTCCAACCTGCTGTAAAATGCTTGATTTCGAGAGTGAGCGAAACTAATGAAAACATTGTTGGGGTAAAACCTAAAGGGAAAGACCTAGCACCAAATCCAATTTGCCATCTGATCTAACTTCTGGAGGCAGTCAAAATGAGCATTTGAATTCTTCCCTACCTTATTCCTGTGCTGAGATACAGGCTGCTCCAACCTGCTGTAAAATGCTTGATTTCGAGAGTGAGCGAAACTAATGAAAACATTGTTGGGGGTAAAACCTAAAGGGAAAGACCTAGCACCAAATCCAATTTGCCATCTGATCTAACTTCTGGAGGCAGTCAAAATGATCCTTAGAATTCTTCCCTACCTTATTCCTGTGCTGAGATACAGGCTGCTCCAACCTGCTGTAAAATGCTTGATTTCGAGAGTGAGCGAAACTAATGAAAACATTGTTGGGGTAAAACCTAAAGGGAAAGACCTAGCACCAAATCCAATTTGCCATCTGATCTAACTTCTGGAGGCAGTCAAAATGAGCCTTAGAATTCTTCCCTACCTTATTCCTGTGCTGAGATACAGGCTGCTCCAACCTGCTGTAAAATGCTTGATTTCGAGAGTGAGCGAAACTAATGAAAACATTGTTGGGGTAAAACCTAAAGGGAAAGACCTAGCACCAAATCCAATTTGCCATCTGATCTAACTTCTGGAGGCAGTCAAAATGATCCTTAGAATTCTTCCCTACCTTATTCCTGTGCTGAGATACAGGCTGCTCCAACCTGCTGTAAAATGCTTGATTTCGAGAGTGAGCGAAACTAATGAAAACATTGTTGGGGTAAAACCTAAAGGGAAAGACCTAGCACCAAATCCAATTTGCCATCTGATCTAACTTCTGGAGGCAGTCAAAATGATCCTTAGAATTCTTCCCTACCTTATTCCTGTGCTGAGATACAGGCTGCTCCAACCTGCTGTAAAATGCTTGATTTCGAGAGTGAACGAAACTAATGAAAACATTGTTGGGGTAAAACCTAAAGGGAAAGACCTAGCACCAAATCCAATTTGCCATCTGATCTAACTTCTGGAGGCAGTCAAAATGAGCCTTAGAATTCTTCCCTACCTTATTCCTGTGCTGAGATACAGGCTGCTCCAACCTGCTGTAAAATGCTTGATTTCGAGAGTGAGCGAAACTAATGAAAACATTGTTGGGGTAAAACCTAAAGGGAAAGACCTAGCACCAAATCCAATTTGCCATCTGATCTAACTTCTGGAGGCAGTCAAAATGAGCCTTAGAATTCTTCCCTACCTTATTCCTGTGCTGAGATACAGGCTGCTCCAACCTGCTGTAAAATGCTTGATTTCGAGAGTGAGCGAAACTAATGAAAACATTGTTGGGGTAAAACCTAAAGGGAAAGACCTAGCACCAAATCCAATTTGCCATCTGATCTAACTTCTGGAGGCAGTCAAAATGATCCTTAGAATTCTTCCCTACCTTATTCCTGTGCTGAGATACAGGCTGCTCCAACCTGCTGTAAAATGCTTGATTTCGAGAGTGAGCGAAACTAATGAAAACATTGTTGGGGTAAAACCTAAAGGGAAAGACCTAGCACCAAATCCAATTTGCCATCTGATCTAACTTCTGGAGGCAGTCAAAATGAGCCTTAGAATTCTTCCCTACCTTATTCCTGTGCTGAGATACAGGCTGCTCCAACCTGCTGTAAAATGCTTGATTTCGAGAGTGAGCGAAACTAATGAAAACATTGTTGGGGTAAATCCTAAAGGGAAAGACCTTGCACCAAATCCAATTTGCCATCTGATCTAACTTCTGGAGGCAGTCAAAATGATCCTTAGAATTCTTCCCTACCTTATTCCTGTGCTGAGATACAGGCTGCTCCAACCTGCTGTAAAATGCTTGATTTCGAGAGTGAGCGAAACTAATGAAAACATTGTTGGGGTAAAACCTAAAGGGAAAGACCTAGCACCAAATCCAATTTGCCATCTGATCTAACTTCTGGAGGCAGTCAAAATGAGCCTTAGAATTCTTCCCTACCTTATTCCTGTGCTGAGATACAGGCTGCTCCAACCTGCTGTAAAATGCTTGATTTCGAGAGTGAGCGAAACTAATGAAAACATTGTTGGGGTAAAACCTAAAGGGAAAGACCTAGCACCAAATCCAATTTGCCATCTGATCTAACTTCTGGAGGCAGTCAAAATGATCCTTAGAATTCTTCCCTACCTTATTCCTGTGCTGAGATACAGGCTGCTCCAACCTGCTGTAAAATGCTTGATTTCGAGAGTGAGCGAAACTAATGAAAACATTGTTGGGGTAAAACCTAAAGGGAAAGACCTAGCACCAAATCCAATTTGCCATCTGATCTAACTTCTGGAGGCAGTCAAAATGAGCCTTAGAATTCTTCCCTACCTTATTCCTGTGCTGAGATACAGGCTGCTCCAACCTGCTGTAAAATGCTTGATTTCGAGAGTGAGCGAAACTAATGAAAACATTGTTGGGGTAAAACCTAAAGGGAAAGACCTAGCACCAAATCCAATTTGCCATCTGATCTAACTTCTGGAGGCAGTCAAAATGAGCCTTAGAATTCTTCCCTACCTTATTCCTGTGCTGAGATACAGGCTGCTCCAACCTGCTGTAAAATGCTTGATTTCGAGAGTGAGCGAAACTAATGAAAACATTGTTGGGGTAAAACCTAAAGGGAAAGACCTAGCACCAAATCCAATTTGCCATCTGATCTAACTTCTGGAGGCAGTCAAAATGATCCTTAGAATTCTTCCCTACCTTATTCCTGTGCTGAGATACAGGCTGCTCCAACCTGCTGTAAAATGCTTGATTTCGAGAGTGAGCGAAACTAATGAAAACATTGTTGGGGTAAAACCTAAAGGGAAAGACCTAGCACCAAATCCAATTTGCCATCTGATCTAACTTCTGGAGGCAGTCAAAATGATCCTTAGAATTCTTCCCTACCTTATTCCTGTGCTGAGATACAGGCTGCTCCAACCTGCTGTAAAATGCTTGATTTCGAGAGTGAGCGAAACTAATGAAAACATTGTTGGGGTAAAACCTAAAGGGAAAGACCTAGCACCAAATCCAATTTGCCATCTGATCTAACTTCTGGAGGCAGTCAAAATGAGCCTTAGAATTCTTCCCTACCTTATTCCTGTGCTGAGATACAGGCTGCTCCAACCTGCTGTAAAATGCTTGATTTCGAGAGTGAGCGAAACTAATGAAAACATTGTTGGGGTAAAACCTAAAGGGAAAGACCTAGCACCAAATCCAATTTGCCATCTGATCTAACTTCTGGAGGCAGTCAAAATGAGCCTTAGAATTCTTCCCTACCTTATTCCTGTGCTGAGATACAGGCTGCTCCAACCTGCTGTAAAATGCTTGATTTCGAGAGTGAGCGAAACTAATGAAAACATTGTTGGGGTAAAACCTAAAGGGAAAGACCTAGCACCAAATCCAATTTGCCATCTGATCTAACTTCTGGAGGCAGTCAAAATGATCCTTAGAATTCTTCCCTACCTTATTCCTGTGCTGAGATACAGGCTGCTCCAACCTGCTGTAAAATGCTTGATTTCGAGAGTGAGCGAAACTAATGAAAACATTGTTGGGGTAAAACCTAAAGGGAAAGACCTAGCACCAAATCCAATTTGCCATCTGATCTAACTTCTGGAGGCAGTCAAAATGAGCATTTGAATTCTTCCCTACCTTATTCCTGTGCTGAGATACAGGCTGCTCCAACCTGCTGTAAAATGCTTGATTTCGAGAGTGAGCGAAACTAATGAAAACATTGTTGGGGTAAAACCTAAAGGGAAAGACCTAGCACCAAATCCAATTTGCCATCTGATCTAACTTCTGGAGGCAGTCAAAATGAGCATTTGAATTCTTCCCTACCTTATTCCTGTGCTGAGATACAGGCTGCTCCAACCTGCTGTAAAATGCTTGATTTCGAGAGTGAGCGAAACTAATGAAAACATTGTTGGGGTAAAACCTAAAGGGAAAGACCTAGCACCAAATCCAATTTGCCATCTGATCTAACTTCTGGAGGCAGTCAAAATGATCCTTAGAATTCTTCCCTACCTTATTCCTGTGCTGAGATACAGGCTGCTCCAACCTGCTGTAAAATGCTTGATTTCGAGAGTGAGCGAAACTAATGAAAACATTGTTGGGGTAAAACCTAAAGGGAAAGACCTAGCACCAAATCCAATTTGCCATCTGATCTAACTTCTGGAGGCAGTCAAAATGATCCTTAGAATTCTTCCCTACCTTATTCCTGTGCTGAGATACAGGCTGCTCCAACCTGCTGTAAAATGCTTGATTTCGAGAGTGAGCGAAACTAATGAAAACATTGTTGGGGTAAAACCTAAAGGGAAAGACCTAGCACCAAATCCAATTTGCCATCTGATCTAACTTCTGGAGGCAGTCAAAATGATCCTTAGAATTCTTCCCTACCTTATTCCTGTGCTGAGATACAGGCTGCTCCAACCTGCTGTAAAATGCTTGATTTCGAGAGTGAGCGAAACTAATGAAAACATTGTTGGGGTAAAACCTAAAGGGAAAGACCTAGCACCAAATCCAATTTGCCATCTGATCTAACTTCTGGAGGCAGTCAAAATGATCCTTAGAATTCTTCCCTACCTTATTCCTGTGCTGAGATACAGGCTGCTCCAACCTGCTGTAAAATGCTTGATTTCGAGAGTGAACGAAACTAATGAAAACATTGTTGGGGTAAAACCTAAAGGGAAAGACCTAGCACCAAATCCAATTTGCCATCTGATCTAACTTCTGGAGGCAGTCAAAATGAGCCTTAGAATTCTTCCCTACCTTATTCCTGTGCTGAGATACAGGCTGCTCCAACCTGCTGTAAAATGCTTGATTTCGAGAGTGAGCGAAACTAATGAAAACATTGTTGGGGTAAAACCTAAAGGGAAAGACCTAGCACCAAATCCAATTTGCCATCTGATCTAACTTCTGGAGGCAGTCAAAATGAGCCTTAGAATTCTTCCCTACCTTATTCCTGTGCTGAGATACAGGCTGCTCCAACCTGCTGTAAAATGCTTGATTTCGAGAGTGAGCGAAACTAATGAAAACATTGTTGGGGTAAAACCTAAAGGGAAAGACCTAGCACCAAATCCAATTTGCCATCTGATCTAACTTCTGGAGGCAGTCAAAATGATCCTTAGAATTCTTCCCTACCTTATTCCTGTGCTGAGATACAGGCTGCTCCAACCTGCTGTAAAATGCTTGATTTCGAGAGTGAGCGAAACTAATGAAAACATTGTTGGGGTAAAACCTAAAGGGAAAGACCTAGCACCAAATCCAATTTGCCATCTGATCTAACTTCTGGAGGCAGTCAAAATGAGCCTTAGAATTCTTCCCTACCTTATTCCTGTGCTGAGATACAGGCTGCTCCAACCTGCTGTAAAATGCTTGATTTCGAGAGTGAGCGAAACTAATGAAAACATTGTTGGGGTAAATCCTAAAGGGAAAGACCTTGCACCAAATCCAATTTGCCATCTGATCTAACTTCTGGAGGCAGTCAAAATGATCCTTAGAATTCTTCCCTACCTTATTCCTGTGCTGAGATACAGGCTGCTCCAACCTGCTGTAAAATGCTTGATTTCGAGAGTGAGCGAAACTAATGAAAACATTGTTGGGGTAAAACCTAAAGGGAAAGACCTAGCACCAAATCCAATTTGCCATCTGATCTAACTTCTGGAGGCAGTCAAAATGAGCCTTAGAATTCTTCCCTACCTTATTCCTGTGCTGAGATACAGGCTGCTCCAACCTGCTGTAAAATGCTTGATTTCGAGAGTGAGCGAAACTAATGAAAACATTGTTGGGGTAAAACCTAAAGGGAAAGACCTAGCACCAAATCCAATTTGCCATCTGATCTAACTTCTGGAGGCAGTCAAAATGATCCTTAGAATTCTTCCCTACCTTATTCCTGTGCTGAGATACAGGCTGCTCCAACCTGCTGTAAAATGCTTGATTTCGAGAGTGAGCGAAACTAATGAAAACATTGTTGGGGTAAAACCTAAAGGGAAAGACCTAGCACCAAATCCAATTTGCCATCTGATCTAACTTCTGGAGGCAGTCAAAATGAGCCTTAGAATTCTTCCCTACCTTATTCCTGTGCTGAGATACAGGCTGCTCCAACCTGCTGTAAAATGCTTGATTTCGAGAGTGAGCGAAACTAATGAAAACATTGTTGGGGTAAAACCTAAAGGGAAAGACCTAGCACCAAATCCAATTTGCCATCTGATCTAACTTCTGGAGGCAGTCAAAATGATCCTTAGAATTCTTCCCTACCTTATTCCTGTGCTGAGATACAGGCTGCTCCAACCTGCTGTAAAATGCTTGATTTCGAGAGTGAGCGAAACTAATGAAAACATTGTTGGGGTAAAACCTAAAGGGAAAGACCTAGCACCAAATCCAATTTGCCATCTGATCTAACTTCTGGAGGCAGTCAAAATGAGCATTAGAATTCTTCCCTACCTTATTCCTGTGCTGAGATACAGGCTGCTCCAACCTGCTGTAAAATGCTTGATTTCGAGAGTGAGCGAAACTAATGAAAACATTGTTGGGGTAAAACCTAAAGGGAAAGACCTAGCACCAAATCCAATTTGCCATCTGATCTAACTTCTGGAGGCAGTCAAAATGATCCTTAGAATTCTTCCCTACCTTATTCCTGTGCTGAGATACAGGCTGCTCCAACCTGCTGTAAAATGCTTGATTTCGAGAGTGAGCGAAAATAATGAAAACATTGTTGGGGTAAATCCTAAAGGGAAAGACCTTGCACCAAATCCAATTTGCCATCTGATCTAACTTCTGGAGGCAGTCAAAATGATCCTTAGAATTCTTCCCTACCTTATTCCTGTGCTGAGATACAGGCTGCTCCAACCTGCTGTAAAATGCTTGATTTCGAGAGTGAGCGAAACTAATGAAAACATTGTTGGGGTAAAACCTAAAGGGAAAGACCTAGCACCAAATCCAATTTGCCATCTGATCTAACTTCTGGAGGCAGTCAAAATGAGCCTTAGAATTCTTCCCTACCTTATTCCTGTGCTGAGATACAGGCTGCTCCAACCTGCTGTAAAATGCTTGATTTCGAGAGTGAGCGAAACTAATGAAAACATTGTTGGGGTAAAACCTAAAGGGAAAGACCTGGCACCATATCCAATTTGCCATCTGATCTAACTTCTGGAGGCAGTCAAAATGAGCCTTAGAATTCTTCCCTACCTTATTCCTGTGCTGAGATACAGGCTGCTCCAACCTGCTGTAAAATGCTTGATTTCGAGAGTGAGCGAAACTAATGAAAACATTGTTGGGGTAAAACCTAAAGGGAAAGACCTAGCACCAAATCCAATTTGCCATCTGATCTAACTTCTGGAGGCAGTCAAAATGATCCTTAGAATTCTTCCCTACCTTATTCCTGTGCTGAGATACAGGCTGCTCCAACCTGCTGTAAAATGCTTGATTTCGAGAGTGAGCGAAACTAATGAAAACATTGTTGGGGTAAAACCTAAAGGGAAAGACCTAGCACCAAATCCAATTTGCCATCTGATCTAACTTCTGGAGGCAGTCAAAATGAGCCTTAGAATTCTTCCCTACCTTATTCCTGTGCTGAGATACAGGCTGCTCCAACCTGCTGTAAAATGCTTGATTTCGAGAGTGAGCGAAACTAATGAAAACATTGTTGGGGTAAAACCTAAAGGGAAAGACCTAGCACCAAATCCAATTTGCCATCTGATCTAACTTCTGGAGGCAGTCAAAATGATCCTTAGAATTCTTCCCTACCTTATTCCTGTGCTGAGATACAGGCTGCTCCAACCTGCTGTAAAATGCTTGATTTCGAAAGTGAGCGAAACTAATGAAAACATTGTTGGGGTAAAACCTAAAGGGAAAGACCTAGCACCAAATCCAATTTGCCATCTGATCTAACTTCTGGAGGCAGTCAAAATGAGCCTTAGAATTCTTCCCTACCTTATTCCTGTGCTGAGATACAGGCTGCTCCAACCTGCTGTAAAATGCTTGATTTCGAGAGTGAGCGAAACTAATGAAAACATTGTTGGGGTAAAACCTAAAGGGAAAGACCTAGCACCAAATCCAATTTGCCATCTGATCTAACTTCTGGAGGCAGTCAAAATGATCCTTAGAATTCTTCCCTACCTTATTCCTGTGCTGAGATACAGGCTGCTCCAACCTGCTGTAAAATGCTTGATTTCGAGAGTGAGCGAAACTAATGAAAACATTGTTGGGGTAAAACCTAAAGGGAAAGACCTAGCACCAAATCCAATTTGCCATCTGATCTAACTTCTGGAGGCAGTCAAAATGAGCCTTAGAATTCTTCCCTACCTTATTCCTGTGCTGAGATACAGGCTGCTCCAACCTGCTGTAAAATGCTTGATTTCGAGAGTGAGCGAAACTAATGAAAACATTGTTGGGGTAAAACCTAAAGGGAAAGACCTAGCACCAAATCCAATTTGCCATCTGATCTAACTTCTGGAGGCAGTCAAAATGATCCTTTGAATTCTTCCCTACCTTATTCCTGTGCTGAGATACAGGCTGCTCCAACCTGCTGTAAAATGCTTGATTTCGAGAGTGAGCGAAACTAATGAAAACATTGTTGGGGTAAAACCTAAAGGGAAAGACCTAGCACCAAATCCAATTTGCCATCTGATCTAACTTCTGGAGGCAGTCAAAATGAGCATTTGAATTCTTCCCTACCTTATTCCTGTGCTGAGATACAGGCTGCTCCAACCTGCTGTAAAATGCTTGATTTCGAGAGTGAGCGAAACTAATGAAAACATTGTTGGGGTAAAACCTAAAGGGAAAGACCTAGCACCAAATCCAATTTGCCATCTGATCTAACTTCTGGAGGCAGTCAAAATGAGCCTTAGAATTCTTCCCTACCTTATTCCTGTGCTGAGATACAGGCTGCTCCAACCTGCTGTAAAATGCTTGATTTCGAGAGTGAGCGAAACTAATGAAAACATTGTTGGGGTAAAACCTAAAGGGAAAGACCTAGCACCAAATCCAATTTGCCATCTGATCTAACTTCTGGAGGCAGTCAAAATGAGCCTTAGAATTCTTCCCTACCTTATTCCTGTGCTGAGATACAGGCTGCTCCAACCTGCTGTAAAATGCTTGATTTCGAGAGTGAGCGAAACTAATGAAAACATTGTTGGGGTAAAACCTAAAGGGAAAGACCTAGCACCAAATCCAATTTGCCATCTGATCTAACTTCTGGAGGCAGTCAAAATGATCCTTAGAATTCTTCCCTACCTTATTCCTGTGCTGAGATACAGGCTGCTCCAACCTGCTGTAAAATGCTTGATTTCGAGAGTGAGCGAAACTAATGAAAACATTGTTGGGGTAAAACCTAAAGGGAAAGACCTAGCACCAAATCCAATTTGCCATCTGATCTAACTTCTGGAGGCAGTCAAAATGAGCCTTAGAATTCTTCCCTACCTTATTCCTGTGCTGAGATACAGGCTGCTCCAACCTGCTGTAAAATGCTTGATTTCGAGAGTGAGCGAAACTAATGAAAACATTGTTGGGGTAAAACCTAAAGGGAAAGACCTAGCACCAAATCCAATTTGCCATCTGATCTAACTTCTGGAGGCAGTCAAAATGAGCATTTGAATTCTTCCCTACCTTATTCCTGTGCTGAGATACAGGCTGCTCCAACCTGCTGTAAAATGCTTGATTTCGAGAGTGAGCGAAACTAATGAAAACATTGTTGGGGTAAAACCTAAAGGGAAAGACCTAGCACCAAATCCAATTTGCCATCTGATCTAACTTCTGGAGGCAGTCAAAATGAGCCTTAGAATTCTTCCCTACCTTATTCCTGTGCTGAGATACAGGCTGCTCCAACCTGCTGTAAAATGCTTGATTTCGAGAGTGAGCGAAACTAATGAAAACATTGTTGGGGTAAAACCTAAAGGGAAAGACCTAGCACAAATCCAATTTGCCATCTGATCTAACTTCTGGAGGCAGTCAAAATGAGCCTTAGAATTCTTCCCTACCTTATTCCTGTGCTGAGATACAGGCTGCTCCAACCTGCTGTAAAATGCTTGATTTCGAGAGTGAGCGAAACTAATGAAAACATTGTTGGGGTAAAACCTAAAGGGAAAGACCTAGCACCAAATCCAATTTGCCATCTGATCTAACTTCTGGAGGCAGTCAAAATGAGCCTTAGAATTCTTCCCTACCTTATTCCTGTGCTGAGATACAGGCTGCTCCAACCTGCTGTAAAATGCTTGATTTCGAGAGTGAGCGAAACTAATGAAAACATTGTTGGGGTAAAACCTAAAGGGAAAGACCTAGCACCAAATCCAATTTGCCATCTGATCTAACTTCTGGAGGCAGTCAAAATGATCCTTAGAATTCTTCCCTACCTTATTCCTGTGCTGAGATACAGGCTGCTCCAACCTGCTGTAAAATGCTTGATTTCGAGAGTGAGCGAAACTAATGAAAACATTGTTGGGGTAAAACCTAAAGGGAAAGACCTAGCACCAAATCCAATTTGCCATCTGATCTAACTTCTGGAGGCAGTCAAAATGATCCTTAGAATTCTTCCCTACCTTATTCCTGTGCTGAGATACAGGCTGCTCCAACCTGCTGTAAAATGCTTGATTTCGAGAGTGAGCGAAACTAATGAAAACATTGTTGGGGTAAAACCTAAAGGGAAAGACCTAGCACCAAATCCAATTTGCCATCTGATCTAACTTCTGGAGGCAGTCAAAATGAGCCTTAGAATTCTTCCCTACCTTATTCCTGTGCTGAGATACAGGCTGCTCCAACCTGCTGTAAAATGCTTGATTTCGAAAGTGAGCGAAACTAATGAAAACATTGTTGGGGTAAAACCTAAAGGGAAAGACCTAGCACCAAATCCAATTTGCCATCTGATCTAACTTCTGGAGGCAGTCAAAATGAGCCTTAGAATTCTTCCCTACCTTATTCCTGTGCTGAGATACAGGCTGCTCCAACCTGCTGTAAAATGCTTGATTTCGAGAGTGAGCGAAACTAATGAAAACATTGTTGGGGTAAAACCTAAAGGGAAAGACCTAGCACCAAATCCAATTTGCCATCTGATCTAACTTCTGGAGGCAGTCAAAATGAGCATTTGAATTCTTCCCTACCTTATTCCTGTGCTGAGATACAGGCTGCTCCAACCTGCTGTAAAATGCTTGATTTCGAGTGTGAGCGAAACTAATGAAAACATTGTTGGGGTAAAACCTAAAGGGAAAGACCTAGCACCAAATCCAATTTGCCATCTGATCTAACTTCTGGAGGCAGTCAAAATGAGCATTTGAATTCTTCCCTACCTTATTCCTGTGCTGAGATACAGGCTGCTCCAACCTGCTGTAAAATGCTTGATTTCGAGAGTGAGCGAAACTAATGAAAACATTGTTGGGGTAAAACCTAAAGGGAAAGACCTAGCACCAAATCCAATTTGCCATCTGATCTAACTTCTGGAGGCAGTCAAAATGAGCCTTAGAATTCTTCCCTACCTTATTCCTGTGCTGAGATACAGGCTGCTCCAACCTGCTGTAAAATGCTTGATTTCGAGAGTGAGCGAAACTAATGAAAACATTGTTGGGGTAAAACCTAAAGGGAAAGACCTAGCACCAAATCCAATTTGCAATCTGATCTAACTTCTGGAGGCAGTCAAAATGATCCTTAGAATTCTTCCCTACCTTATTCCTGTGCTGAGATACAGGCTGCTCCAACCTGCTGTAAAATGCTTGATTTCGAGAGTGAGCGAAACTAATGAAAACATTGTTGGGGTAAAAACCTAAAATGAAAGACCTAGCACCAAATCCAATTTGCCATCTGATCTAACTTCTGGAGGCAGTCAAAATGAGCCTTAGAATTCTTCCCTACCTTATTCCTGTGCTGAGATACAGGCTGCTCCAACCTGCTGTAAAATGCTTGATTTCGAGAGTGAGCGAAACTAATGAAAACATTGTTGGGGTAAAACCTAAAGGGAAAGACCTAGCACCAAATCCAATTTGCCATCTGATCTAACTTCTGGAGGCAGTCAAAATGAGCCTTAGAATTCTTCCCTACCTTATTCCTGTGCTGAGATACAGGCTGCTCCAACCTGCTGTAAAATGCTTGATTTCGAGAGTGAGCGAAACTAATGAAAACATTGTTGGGGTAAAACCTAAAGGGAAAGACCTAGCACCAAATCCAATTTGCCATCTGATCTAACTTCTGGAGGCAGTCAAAATGAGCATTTGAATTCTTCCCTACCTTATTCCTGTGCTGAGATACAGGCTGCTCCAACCTGCTGTAAAATGCTTGATTTCGAGAGTGAGCGAAACTAATGAAAACATTGTTGGGGTAAAACCTAAAGGGAAAGACCTAGCACCAAATCCAATTTGCCATCTGATCTAACTTCTGGAGGCAGTCAAAATGATCCTTAGAATTCTTCCCTACCTTATTCCTGTGCTGAGATACAGGCTGCTCCAACCTGCTGTAAAATGCTTGATTTCGAGAGTGAGCGAAACTAATGAAAACATTGTTGGGGTAAAACCTAAAGGGAAAGACCTAGCACCAAATCCAATTTGCCATCTGATCTAACTTCTGGAGGCAGTCAAAATGAGCCTTAGAATTCTTCCCTACCTTATTCCTGTGCTGAGATACAGGCTGCTCCAACCTGCTGTAAAATGCTTGATTTCGAGAGTGAGCGAAACTAATGAAAACATTGTTGGGGTAAAACCTAAAGGGAAAGACCTAGCACCAAATCCAATTTGCCATCTGATCTAACTTCTGGAGGCAGTCAAAATGATCCTTAGAATTCTTCCCTACCTTATTCCTGTGCTGAGATACAGGCTGCTCCAACCTGCTGTAAAATGCTTGATTTCGAGAGTGAGCGAAACTAATGAAAACATTGTTGGGGTAAAACCTAAAGGGAAAGACCTAGCACCAAATCCAATTTGCCATCTGATCTAACTTCTGGAGGCAGTCAAAATGAGCATTAGAATTCTTCCCTACCTTATTCCTGTGCTGAGATACAGGCTGCTCCAACCTGCTGTAAAATGCTTGATTTCGAGAGTGAGCGAAACTAATGAAAACATTGTTGGGGTAAAACCTAAAGGGAAAGACCTAGCACCAAATCCAATTTGCCCTCTGATCTAACTTCTGGAGGCAGTCAAAATGATCCTTAGAATTCTTCCCTACCTTATTCCTGTGCTGAGATACAGGCTGCTCCAACCTGCTGTAAAATGCTTGATTTCGAGAGTGAGCGAAACTAATGAAAACATTGTTGGGGTAAAACCTAAAGGGAAAGACCTAGCACCAAATCCAATTTGCCATCTGATCTAACTTCTGGAGGCAGTCAAAATGATCCTTAGAATTCTTCCCTACCTTATTCCTGTGCTGAGATACAGGCTGCTCCAACCTGCTGTAAAATGCTTGATTTCGAGAGTGAGCGAAACTAATGAAAACATTGTTGGGGTAAAACCTAAAGGGAAAGACCTAGCACCAAATCCAATTTGCCATCTGATCTAACTTCTGGAGGCAGTCAAAATGAGCCTTAGAATTCTTCCCTACCTTATTCCTGTGCTGAGATACAGGCTGCTCCAACCTGCTGTAAAATGCTTGATTTCGAGAGTGAGCGAAACTAATGAAAACATTGTTGGGGTAAAACCTAAAGGGAAAGACCTAGCACCAAATCCAATTTGCCATCTGATCTAACTTCTGGAGGCAGTCAAAATGAGCATTTGAATTCTTCCCTACCTTATTCCTGTGCTGAGATACAGGCTGCTCCAACCTGCTGTAAAATGCTTGATTTCGAGAGTGAGCGAAACTAATGAAAACATTGTTGGGGTAAAACCTAAAGGGAAAGACCTAGCACCAAATCCAATTTGCCATCTGATCTAACTTCTGGAGGCAGTCAAAATGATCCTTAGAATTCTTCCCTACCTTATTCCTGTGCTGAGATACAGGCTGCTCCAACCTGCTGTAAAATGCTTGATTTCGAGAGTGAGCGAAACTAATGAAAACATTGTTGGGGTAAAACCTAAAGGGAAAGACCTAGCACCAAATCCAATTTGCCATCTGATCTAACTTCTGGAGGCAGTCAAAATGAGCCTTAGAATTCTTCCCTACCTTATTCCTGTGCTGAGATACAGGCTGCTCCAACCTGCTGTAAAATGCTTGATTTCGAGAGTGAGCGAAACTAATGAAAACATTGTTGGGGTAAAACCTAAAGGGAAAGACCTAGCACCAAATCCAATTTGCCATCTGATCTAACTTCTGGAGGCAGTCAAAATGAGCCTTAGAATTCTTCCCTACCTTATTCCTGTGCTGAGATACAGGCTGCTCCAACCTGCTGTAAAATGCTTGATTTCGAGAGTGAGCGAAACTAATGAAAACATTGTTGGGGTAAAACCTAAAGGGAAAGACCTAGCACCAAATCCAATTTGCCATCTGATCTAACTTCTGGAGGCAGTCAAAATGATCCTTAGAATTCTTCCCTACCTTATTCCTGTGCTGAGATACAGGCTGCTCCAACCTGCTGTAAAATGCTTGATTTCGAGAGTGAGCGAAACTAATGAAAACATTGTTGGGGTAAAACCTAAAGGGAAAGACCTAGCACCAAATCCAATTTGCCATCTGATCTAACTTCTGGAGGCAGTCAAAATGAGCCTTAGAATTCTTCCCTACCTTATTCCTGTGCTGAGATACAGGCTGCTCCAACCTGCTGTAAAATGCTTGATTTCGAGAGTGAGCGAAACTAATGAAAACATTGTTGGGGTAAAACCTAAAGGGAAAGACCTAGCACCAAATCCAATTTGCCATCTGATCTAACTTCTGGAGGCAGTCAAAATGATCCTTAGAATTCTTCCCTACCTTATTCCTGTGCTGAGATACAGGCTGCTCCAACCTGCTGTAAAATGCTTGATTTCGAGAGTGAGCGAAACTAATGAAAACATTGTTGGGGTAAAACCTAAAGGGAAAGACCTAGCACCAAATCCAATTTGCCATCTGATCTAACTTCTGGAGGCAGTCAAAATGATCCTTAGAATTCTTCCCTACCTTATTCCTGTGCTGAGATACAGGCTGCTCCAACCTGCTGTAAAATGCTTGATTTCGAGAGTGAGCGAAACTAATGAAAACATTGTTGGGGTAAAACCTAAAGGGAAAGACCTAGCACCAAATCCAATTTGCCATCTGATCTAACTTCTGGAGGCAGTCAAAATGAGCCTTAGAATTCTTCCCTACCTTATTCCTGTGCTGAGATACAGGCTGCTCCAACCTGCTGTAAAATGCTTGATTTCGAGAGTGAGCGAAACTAATGAAAACATTGTTGGGGTAAAACCTAAAGGGAAAGACCTAGCACCAAATCCAATTTGCCATCTGATCTAACTTCTGGAGGCAGTCAAAATGAGCCTTAGAATTCTTCCCTACCTTATTCCTGTGCTGAGATACAGGCTGCTCCAACCTGCTGTAAAATGCTTGATTTCGAGAGTGAGCGAAACTAATGAAAACATTGTTGGGGTAAAACCTAAAGGGAAAGACCTAGCACCAAATCCAATTTGCCATCTGATCTAACTTCTGGAGGCAGTCAAAATGATCCTTAGAATTCTTCCCTACCTTATTCCTGTGCTGAGATACAGGCTGCTCCAACCTGCTGTAAAATGCTTGATTTCGAGAGTGAGCGAAACTAATGAAAACATTGTTGGGGTAAAACCTAAAGGGAAAGACCTAGCACCAAATCCAATTTGCCATCTGATCTAACTTCTGGAGGCAGTCAAAATGATCCTTAGAATTCTTCCCTACCTTATTCCTGTGCTGAGATACAGGCTGCTCCAACCTGCTGTAAAATGCTTGATTTCGAGAGTAAGCGAAACTAATGAAAACATTGTTGGGGTAAAACCTAAAGGGAAAGACCTAGCACCAAATCCAATTTGCCATCTGATCTAACTTCTGGAGGCAGTCAAAATGAGCCTTAGAATTCTTCCCTACCTTATTCCTGTGCTGAGATGCAGGCTGCTCCAACCTGCTGTAAAATGCTTGATTTCGAGAGTGAGCGAAACTAATGAAAACATTGTTGGGGTAAAACCTAAAGGGAAAGACCTAGCACCAAATCCAATTTGCCATCTGATCTAACTTCTGGAGGCAGTCAAAATGAGCCTTAGAATTCTTCCCTACCTTATTCCTGTGCTGAGATACAGGCTGCTCCAACCTGCTGTAAAATGCTTGATTTCGAGAGTGAGCGAAACTAATGAAAACATTGTTGGGGTAAAACCTAAAGGGAAAGACCTAGCACCAAATCCAATTTGCCATCTGATCTAACTTCTGGAGGCAGTCAAAATGAGCATTTGAATTCTTCCCTACCTTATTCCTGTGCTGAGATACAGGCTGCTCCAACCTGCTGTAAAATGCTTGATTTCGAGAGTGAGCGAAACTAATGAAAACATTGTTGGGGTAAAACCTAAAGGGAAAGACCTAGCACCAAATCCAATTTGCCCTCTGATCTAACTTCTGGAGGCAGTCAAAATGATCCTTAGAATTCTTCCCTACCTTATTCCTGTGCTGAGATACAGGCTGCTCCAACCTGCTGTAAAATGCTTGATTTCGAGAGTGAGCGAAACTAATGAAAACATTGTTGGGGTAAAACCTAAAGGGAAAGACCTAGCACCAAATCCAATTTGCCATCTGATCTAACTTCTGGAGGCAGTCAAAATGATCCTTAGAATTCTTCCCTACCTTATTCCTGTGCTGAGATACAGGCTGCTCCAACCTGCTGTAAAATGCTTGATTTCGAGAGTGAGCGAAACTAATGAAAACATTGTTGGGGTAAAACCTAAAGGGAAAGACCTAGCACCAAATCCAATTTGCCATCTGATCTAACTTCTGGAGGCAGTCAAAATGAGCCTTAGAATTCTTCCCTACCTTATTCCTGTGCTGAGATACAGGCTGCTCCAACCTGCTGTAAAATGCTTGATTTCGAGAGTGAGCGAAACTAATGAAAACATTGTTGGGGTAAAACCTAAAGGGAAAGACCTAGCACCAAATCCAATTTGCCATCTGATCTAACTTCTGGAGGCAGTCAAAATGAGCCTTAGAATTCTTCCCTACCTTATTCCTGTGCTGAGATACAGGCTGCTCCAACCTGCTGTAAAATGCTTGATTTCGAGAGTGAGCGAAACTAATGAAAACATTGTTGGGGTAAAACCTAAAGGGAAAGACCTAGCACCAAATCCAATTTGCCATCTGATCTAACTTCTGGAGGCAGTCAAAATGAGCCTTAGAATTCTTCCCTACCTTATTCCTGTGCTGAGATACAGGCTGCTCCAACCTGCTGTAAAATGCTTGATTTCGAGAGTGAGCGAAACTAATGAAAACATTGTTGGGGTAAAACCTAAAGGGAAAGACCTAGCACCAAATCCAATTTGCCATCTGATCTAACTTCTGGAGGCAGTCAAAATGAGCCTTAGAATTCTTCCCTACCTTATTCCTGTGCTGAGATACAGGCTGCTCCAACCTGCTGTAAAATGCTTGATTTCGAGAGTGAGCGAAACTAATGAAAACATTGTTGGGGTAAAACCTAAAGGGAAAGACCTAGCACCAAATCCAATTTGCCATCTGATCTAACTTCTGGAGGCAGTCAAAATGAGCCTTAGAATTCTTCCCTACCTTATTCCTGTGCTGAGATACAGGCTGCTCCAACCTGCTGTAAAATGCTTGATTTCGAGAGTGAGCGAAACTAATGAAAACATTGTTGGGGTAAAACCTAAAGGGAAAGACCTAGCACCAAATCCAATTTGCCATCTGATCTAACTTCTGGAGGCAGTCAAAATGATCCTTAGAATTCTTCCCTACCTTATTCCTGTGCTGAGATACAGGCTGCTCCAACCTGCTGTAAAATGCTTGATTTCGAGAGTGAGCGAAACTAATGAAAACATTGTTGGGGTAAAACCTAAAGGGAAAGACCTAGCACCAAATCCAATTTGCCATCTGATCTAACTTCTAGAGGCAGTCAAAATGATCCTTAGAATTCTTCCCTACCTTATTCCTGTGCTGAGATACAGGCTGCTCCAACCTGCTGTAAAATGCTTGATTTCGAGAGTGAGCGAAACTAATGAAAACATTGTTGGGGTAAAACCTAAAGGGAAAGACCTAGCACCAAATCCAATTTGCCATCTGATCTAACTTCTGGAGGCAGTCAAAATGAGCATTTGAATTCTTCCCTACCTTATTCCTGTGCTGAGATACAGGCTGCTCCAACCTGCTGTAAAATGCTTGATTTCGAGAGTGAGCGAAACTAATGAAAACATTGTTGGGGTAAAACCTAAAGGGAAAGACCTAGCACCAAATCCAATTTGCCATCTGATCTAACTTCTGGAGGCAGTCAAAATGAGCCTTAGAATTCTTCCCTACCTTATTCCTGTGCTGAGATACAGGCTGCTCCAACCTGCTGTAAAATGCTTGATTTCGAGAGTGAGCGAAACTAATGAAAACATTGTTGGGGTAAAACCTAAAGGGAAAGACCTAGCACCATATCCAATTTGCCATCTGATCTAACTTCTGGAGGCAGTCAAAATGATCCTTAGAATTCTTCCCTACCTTATTCCTGTGCTGAGATACAGGCTGCTCCAACCTGCTGTAAAATGCTTGATTTCGAGAGTGAGCGAAACTAATGAAAACATTGTTGGGGTAAAACCTAAAGGGAAAGACCTAGCACCAAATCCAATTTGCCATCTGATCTAACTTCTGGAGGCAGTCAAAATGAGCCTTAGAATTCTTCCCTACCTTATTCCTGTGCTGAGATACAGGCTGCTCCAACCTGCTGTAAAATGCTTGATTTCGAGAGTGAGCGAAACTAATGAAAACATTGTTGGGGTAAAACCTAAAGGGAAAGACCTAGCACCAAATCCAATTTGCCATCTGATCTAACTTCTGGAGGCAGTCAAAATGAGCATTTGAATTCTTCCCTACCTTATTCCTGTGCTGAGATACAGGCTGCTCCAACCTGCTGTAAAATGCTTGATTTCGAGAGTGAGCGAAACTAATGAAAACATTGTTGGGGTAAAACCTAAAGGGAAAGACCTAGCACCAAATCCAATTTGCCATCTGAGCTAACTTCTGGAGGCAGTCAAAATGATCCTTAGAATTCTTCCCTACCTTATTCCTGTGCTGAGATACAGGCTGCTCCAACCTGCTGTAAAATGCTTGATTTCGAGAGTGAGCGAAACTAATGAAAACATTGTTGGGGTAAAACCTAAAGGGAAAGACCTAGCACCAAATCCAATTTGCCATCTGATCTAACTTCTGGAGGCAGTCAAAATGATCCTTAGAATTCTTCCCTACCTTATTCCTGTGCTGAGATACAGGCTGCTCCAACCTGCTGTAAAATGCTTGATTTCGAGAGTGAGCGAAACTAATGAAAACATTGTTGGGGTAAAACCTAAAGGGAAAGACCTAGCACCAAATCCAATTTGCCATCTGATCTAACTTCTGGAGGCAGTCAAAATGAGCCTTAGAATTCTTCCCTACCTTATTCCTGTGCTGAGATACAGGCTGCTCCAACCTGCTGTAAAATGCTTGATTTCGAGAGTGAGCGAAACTAATGAAAACATTGTTGGGGTAAAACCTAAAGGGAAAGACCTAGCACCAAATCCAATTTGCCATCTGATCTAACTTCTGGAGGCAGTCAAAATGATCCTTTGAATTCTTCCCTACCTTATTCCTGTGCTGAGATACAGGCTGCTCCAACCTGCTGTAAAATGCTTGATTTCGAGAGTGAGCGAAACTAATGAAAACATTGTTGGGGTAAAACCTAAAGGGAAAGACCTAGCACCAAATCCAATTTGCCATCTGATCTAACTTCTGGAGGCAGTCAAAATGAGCATTTGAATTCTTCCCTACCTTATTCCTGTGCTGAGATACAGGCTGCTCCAACCTGCTGTAAAATGCTTGATTTCGAGAGTGAGCGAAACTAATGAAAACATTGTTGGGGTAAAACCTAAAGGGAAAGACCTAGCACCAAATCCAATTTGCCATCTGATCTAACTTCTGGAGGCAGTCAAAATGAGCCTTAGAATTCTTCCCTACCTTATTCCTGTGCTGAGATACAGGCTGCTCCAACCTGCTGTAAAATGCTTGATTTCGAGAGTGAGCGAAACTAATGAAAACATTGTTGGGGTAAAACCTAAAGGGAAAGACCTAGCACCAAATCCAATTTGCCATCTGATCTAACTTCTGGAGGCAGTCAAAATGAGCCTTAGAATTCTTCCCTACCTTATTCCTGTGCTGAGATACAGGCTGCTCCAACCTGCTGTAAAATGCTTGATTTCGAGAGTGAGCGAAACTAATGAAAACATTGTTGGGGTAAAACCTAAAGGGAAAGACCTAGCACCAAATCCAATTTGCCATCTGATCTAACTTCTGGAGGCAGTCAAAATGATCCTTAGAATTCTTCCCTACCTTATTCCTGTGCTGAGATACAGGCTGCTCCAACCTGCTGTAAAATGCTTGATTTCGAGAGTGAGCGAAACTAATGAAAACATTGTTGGGGTAAAACCTAAAGGGAAAGACCTAGCACCAAATCCAATTTGCCATCTGATCTAACTTCTGGAGGCAGTCAAAATGAGCCTTAGAATTCTTCCCTACCTTATTCCTGTGCTGAGATACAGGCTGCTCCAACCTGCTGTAAAATGCTTGATTTCGAGAGTGAGCGAAACTAATGAAAACATTGTTGGGGTAAAACCTAAAGGGAAAGACCTAGCACCAAATCCAATTTGCCATCTGATCTAACTTCTGGAGGCAGTCAAAATGAGCATTTGAATTCTTCCCTACCTTATTCCTGTGCTGAGATACAGGCTGCTCCAACCTGCTGTAAAATGCTTGATTTCGAGAGTGAGCGAAACTAATGAAAACATTGTTGGGGTAAAACCTAAAGGGAAAGACCTAGCACCAAATCCAATTTGCCATCTGATCTAACTTCTGGAGGCAGTCAAAATGAGCCTTAGAATTCTTCCCTACCTTATTCCTGTGCTGAGATACAGGCTGCTCCAACCTGCTGTAAAATGCTTGATTTCGAGAGTGAGCGAAACTAATGAAAACATTGTTGGGGTAAAACCTAAAGGGAAAGACCTAGCACCAAATCCAATTTGCCATCTGATCTAACTTCTGGAGGCAGTCAAAATGAGCCTTAGAATTCTTCCCTACCTTATTCCTGTGCTGAGATACAGGCTGCTCCAACCTGCTGTAAAATGCTTGATTTCGAGAGTGAGCGAAACTAATGAAAACATTGTTGGGGTAAAACCTAAAGGGAAAGACCTAGCACCAAATCCAATTTGCCATCTGATCTAACTTCTGGAGGCAGTCAAAATGAGCCTTAGAATTCTTCCCTACCTTATTCCTGTGCTGAGATACAGGCTGCTCCAACCTGCTGTAAAATGCTTGATTTCGAGAGTGAGCGAAACTAATGAAAACATTGTTGGGGTAAAACCTAAAGGGAAAGACCTAGCACCAAATCCAATTTGCCATCTGATCTAACTTCTGGAGGCAGTCAAAATGATCCTTAGAATTCTTCCCTACCTTATTCCTGTGCTGAGATACAGGCTGCTCCAACCTGCTGTAAAATGCTTGATTTCGAGAGTGAGCGAAACTAATGAAAACATTGTTGGGGTAAAACCTAAAGGGAAAGACCTAGCACCAAATCCAATTTGCCATCTGATCTAACTTCTGGAGGCAGTCAAAATGATCCTTAGAATTCTTCCCTACCTTATTCCTGTGCTGAGATACAGGCTGCTCCAACCTGCTGTAAAATGCTTGATTTCGAGAGTGAGCGAAACTAATGAAAACATTGTTGGGGTAAAACCTAAAGGGAAAGACCTAGCACCAAATCCAATTTGCCATCTGATCTAACTTCTGGAGGCAGTCAAAATGAGCCTTAGAATTCTTCCCTACCTTATTCCTGTGCTGAGATACAGGCTGCTCCAACCTGCTGTAAAATGCTTGATTTCGAAAGTGAGCGAAACTAATGAAAACATTGTTGGGGTAAAACCTAAAGGGAAAGACCTAGCACCAAATCCAATTTGCCATCTGATCTAACTTCTGGAGGCAGTCAAAATGAGCCTTAGAATTCTTCCCTACCTTATTCCTGTGCTGAGATACAGGCTGCTCCAACCTGCTGTAAAATGCTTGATTTCGAGAGTGAGCGAAACTAATGAAAACATTGTTGGGGTAAAACCTAAAGGGAAAGACCTAGCACCAAATCCAATTTGCCATCTGATCTAACTTCTGGAGGCAGTCAAAATGAGCATTTGAATTCTTCCCTACCTTATTCCTGTGCTGAGATACAGGCTGCTCCAACCTGCTGTAAAATGCTTGATTTCGAGTGTGAGCGAAACTAATGAAAACATTGTTGGGGTAAAACCTAAAGGGAAAGACCTAGCACCAAATCCAATTTGCCATCTGATCTAACTTCTGGAGGCAGTCAAAATGAGCATTTGAATTCTTCCCTACCTTATTCCTGTGCTGAGATACAGGCTGCTCCAACCTGCTGTAAAATGCTTGATTTCGAGAGTGAGCGAAACTAATGAAAACATTGTTGGGGTAAAACCTAAAGGGAAAGACCTAGCACCAAATCCAATTTGCCATCTGATCTAACTTCTGGAGGCAGTCAAAATGAGCCTTAGAATTCTTCCCTACCTTATTCCTGTGCTGAGATACAGGCTGCTCCAACCTGCTGTAAAATGCTTGATTTCGAGAGTGAGCGAAACTAATGAAAACATTGTTGGGGTAAAACCTAAAGGGAAAGACCTAGCACCAAATCCAATTTGCAATCTGATCTAACTTCTGGAGGCAGTCAAAATGATCCTTAGAATTCTTCCCTACCTTATTCCTGTGCTGAGATACAGGCTGCTCCAACCTGCTGTAAAATGCTTGATTTCGAGAGTGAGCGAAACTAATGAAAACATTGTTGGGGTAAAACCTAAAATGAAAGACCTAGCACCAAATCCAATTTGCCATCTGATCTAACTTCTGGAGGCAGTCAAAATGAGCCTTAGAATTCTTCCCTACCTTATTCCTGTGCTGAGATACAGGCTGCTCCAACCTGCTGTAAAATGCTTGATTTCGAGAGTGAGCGAAACTAATGAAAACATTGTTGGGGTAAAACCTAAAGGGAAAGACCTAGCACCAAATCCAATTTGCCATCTGATCTAACTTCTGGAGGCAGTCAAAATGAGCCTTAGAATTCTTCCCTACCTTATTCCTGTGCTGAGATACAGGCTGCTCCAACCTGCTGTAAAATGCTTGATTTCGAGAGTGAGCGAAACTAATGAAAACATTGTTGGGGTAAAACCTAAAGGGAAAGACCTAGCACCAAATCCAATTTGCCATCTGATCTAACTTCTGGAGGCAGTCAAAATGAGCATTTGAATTCTTCCCTACCTTATTCCTGTGCTGAGATACAGGCTGCTCCAACCTGCTGTAAAATGCTTGATTTCGAGAGTGAGCGAAACTAATGAAAACATTGTTGGGGTAAAACCTAAAGGGAAAGACCTAGCACCAAATCCAATTTGCCATCTGATCTAACTTCTGGAGGCAGTCAAAATGATCCTTAGAATTCTTCCCTACCTTATTCCTGTGCTGAGATACAGGCTGCTCCAACCTGCTGTAAAATGCTTGATTTCGAGAGTGAGCGAAACTAATGAAAACATTGTTGGGGTAAAACCTAAAGGGAAAGACCTAGCACCAAATCCAATTTGCCATCTGATCTAACTTCTGGAGGCAGTCAAAATGAGCCTTAGAATTCTTCCCTACCTTATTCCTGTGCTGAGATACAGGCTGCTCCAACCTGCTGTAAAATGCTTGATTTCGAGAGTGAGCGAAACTAATGAAAACATTGTTGGGGTAAAACCTAAAGGGAAAGACCTAGCACCAAATCCAATTTGCCATCTGATCTAACTTCTGGAGGCAGTCAAAATGAGCCTTAGAATTCTTCCCTACCTTATTCCTGTGCTGAGATACAGGCTGCTCCAACCTGCTGTAAAATGCTTGATTTCGAGAGTGAGCGAAACTAATGAAAACATTGTTGGGGTAAAACCTAAAGGGAAAGACCTAGCACCAAATCCAATTTGCCATCTGATCTAACTTCTGGAGGCAGTCAAAATGATCCTTAGAATTCTTCCCTACCTTATTCCTGTGCTGAGATACAGGCTGCTCCAACCTGCTGTAAAATGCTTGATTTCGAGAGTGAGCGAAACTAATGAAAACATTGTTGGGGTAAAACCTAAAGGGAAAGACCTAGCACCAAATCCAATTTGCCATCTGATCTAACTTCTGGAGGCAGTCAAAATGAGCCTTAGAATTCTTCCCTACCTTATTCCTGTGCTGAGATACAGGCTGCTCCAACCTGCTGTAAAATGCTTGATTTCGAGAGTGAGCGAAACTAATGAAAACATTGTTGGGGTAAAACCTAAAGGGAAAGACCTAGCACCAAATCCAATTTGCCATCTGATCTAACTTCTGGAGGCAGTCAAAATGAGCCTTAGAATTCTTCCCTACCTTATTCCTGTGCTGAGATACAGGCTGCTCCAACCTGCTGTAAAATGCTTGATTTCGAGAGTGAGCGAAACTAATGAAAACATTGTTGGGGTAAAACCTAAAGGGAAAGACCTAGCACCAAATCCAATTTGCCATCTGATCTAACTTCTGGAGGCAGTCAAAATGATCCTTAGAATTCTTCCCTACCTTATTCCTGTGCTGAGATACAGGCTGCTCCAACCTGCTGTAAAATGCTTGATTTCGAGAGTGAGCGAAACTAATGAAAACATTGTTGGGGTAAAACCTAAAGGGAAAGACCTAGCACCAAATCCAATTTGCCATCTGATCTAACTTCTGGAGGCAGTCAAAATGAGCCTTAGAATTCTTCCCTACCTTATTCCTGTGCTGAGATACAGGCTGCTCCAACCTGCTGTAAAATGCTTGATTTCGAGAGTGAGCGAAACTAATGAAAACATTGTTGGGGTAAAACCTAAAGGGAAAGACCTAGCACCAAATCCAATTTGCCATCTGATCTAACTTCTGGAGGCAGTCAAAATGAGCCTTAGAATTCTTCCCTACCTTATTCCTGTGCTGAGATACAGGCTGCTCCAACCTGCTGTAAAATGCTTGATTTCGAGAGTGAGCGAAACTAATGAAAACATTGTTGGGGTAAAACCTAAAGGGAAAGACCTAGCACCAAATCCAATTTGCCATCTGATCTAACTTCTGGAGGCAGTCAAAATGAGCATTAGAATTCTTCCCTACCTTATTCCTGTGCTGAGATACAGGCTGCTCCAACCTGCTGTAAAATGCTTGATTTCGAGAGTGAGCGAAACTAATGAAAACATTGTTGGGGTAAAACCTAAAGGGAAAGACCTAGCACCAAATCCAATTTGCCCTCTGATCTAACTTCTGGAGGCAGTCAAAATGATCCTTAGAATTCTTCCCTACCTTATTCCTGTGCTGAGATACAGGCTGCTCCAACCTGCTGTAAAATGCTTGATTTCGAGAGTGAGCGAAACTAATGAAAACATTGTTGGGGTAAAACCTAAAGGGAAAGACCTAGCACCAAATCCAATTTGCCATCTGATCTAACTTCTGGAGGCAGTCAAAATGATCCTTAGAATTCTTCCCTACCTTATTCCTGTGCTGAGATACAGGCTGCTCCAACCTGCTGTAAAATGCTTGATTTCGAGAGTGAGCGAAACTAATGAAAACATTGTTGGGGTAAAACCTAAAGGGAAAGACCTAGCACCAAATCCAATTTGCCATCTGATCTAACTTCTGGAGGCAGTCAAAATGAGCCTTAGAATTCTTCCCTACCTTATTCCTGTGCTGAGATACAGGCTGCTCCAACCTGCTGTAAAATGCTTGATTTCGAGAGTGAGCGAAACTAATGAAAACATTGTTGGGGTAAAACCTAAAGGGAAAGACCTAGCACCAAATCCAATTTGCCATCTGATCTAACTTCTGGAGGCAGTCAAAATGAGCATTTGAATTCTTCCCTACCTTATTCCTGTGCTGAGATACAGGCTGCTCCAACCTGCTGTAAAATGCTTGATTTCGAGAGTGAGCGAAACTAATGAAAACATTGTTGGGGTAAAACCTAAAGGGAAAGACCTAGCACCAAATCCAATTTGCCATCTGATCTAACTTCTGGAGGCAGTCAAAATGATCCTTAGAATTCTTCCCTACCTTATTCCTGTGCTGAGATACAGGCTGCTCCAACCTGCTGTAAAATGCTTGATTTCGAGAGTGAGCGAAACTAATGAAAACATTGTTGGGGTAAAACCTAAAGGGAAAGACCTAGCACCAAATCCAATTTGCCATCTGATCTAACTTCTGGAGGCAGTCAAAATGAGCCTTAGAATTCTTCCCTACCTTATTCCTGTGCTGAGATACAGGCTGCTCCAACCTGCTGTAAAATGCTTGATTTCGAGAGTGAGCGAAACTAATGAAAACATTGTTGGGGTAAAACCTAAAGGGAAAGACCTAGCACCAAATCCAATTTGCCATCTGATCTAACTTCTGGAGGCAGTCAAAATGAGCCTTAGAATTCTTCCCTACCTTATTCCTGTGCTGAGATACAGGCTGCTCCAACCTGCTGTAAAATGCTTGATTTCGAGAGTGAGCGAAACTAATGAAAACATTGTTGGGGTAAAACCTAAAGGGAAAGACCTAGCACCAAATCCAATTTGCCATCTGATCTAACTTCTGGAGGCAGTCAAAATGATCCTTAGAATTCTTCCCTACCTTATTCCTGTGCTGAGATACAGGCTGCTCCAACCTGCTGTAAAATGCTTGATTTCGAGAGTGAGCGAAACTAATGAAAACATTGTTGGGGTAAAACCTAAAGGGAAAGACCTAGCACCAAATCCAATTTGCCATCTGATCTAACTTCTGGAGGCAGTCAAAATGAGCCTTAGAATTCTTCCCTACCTTATTCCTGTGCTGAGATACAGGCTGCTCCAACCTGCTGTAAAATGCTTGATTTCGAGAGTGAGCGAAACTAATGAAAACATTGTTGGGGTAAAACCTAAAGGGAAAGACCTAGCACCAAATCCAATTTGCCATCTGATCTAACTTCTGGAGGCAGTCAAAATGATCCTTAGAATTCTTCCCTACCTTATTCCTGTGCTGAGATACAGGCTGCTCCAACCTGCTGTAAAATGCTTGATTTCGAGAGTGAGCGAAACTAATGAAAACATTGTTGGGGTAAAACCTAAAGGGAAAGACCTAGCACCAAATCCAATTTGCCATCTGATCTAACTTCTGGAGGCAGTCAAAATGATCCTTAGAATTCTTCCCTACCTTATTCCTGTGCTGAGATACAGGCTGCTCCAACCTGCTGTAAAATGCTTGATTTCGAGAGTGAGCGAAACTAATGAAAACATTGTTGGGGTAAAACCTAAAGGGAAAGACCTAGCACCAAATCCAATTTGCCATCTGATCTAACTTCTGGAGGCAGTCAAAATGAGCCTTAGAATTCTTCCCTACCTTATTCCTGTGCTGAGATACAGGCTGCTCCAACCTGCTGTAAAATGCTTGATTTCGAGAGTGAGCGAAACTAATGAAAACATTGTTGGGGTAAAACCTAAAGGGAAAGACCTAGCACCAAATCCAATTTGCCATCTGATCTAACTTCTGGAGGCAGTCAAAATGAGCCTTAGAATTCTTCCCTACCTTATTCCTGTGCTGAGATACAGGCTGCTCCAACCTGCTGTAAAATGCTTGATTTCGAGAGTGAGCGAAACTAATGAAAACATTGTTGGGGTAAAACCTAAAGGGAAAGACCTAGCACCAAATCCAATTTGCCATCTGATCTAACTTCTGGAGGCAGTCAAAATGATCCTTAGAATTCTTCCCTACCTTATTCCTGTGCTGAGATACAGGCTGCTCCAACCTGCTGTAAAATGCTTGATTTCGAGAGTGAGCGAAACTAATGAAAACATTGTTGGGGTAAAACCTAAAGGGAAAGACCTAGCACCAAATCCAATTTGCCATCTGATCTAACTTCTGGAGGCAGTCAAAATGATCCTTAGAATTCTTCCCTACCTTATTCCTGTGCTGAGATACAGGCTGCTCCAACCTGCTGTAAAATGCTTGATTTCGAGAGTAAGCGAAACTAATGAAAACATTGTTGGGGTAAAACCTAAAGGGAAAGACCTAGCACCAAATCCAATTTGCCATCTGATCTAACTTCTGGAGGCAGTCAAAATGAGCCTTAGAATTCTTCCCTACCTTATTCCTGTGCTGAGATACAGGCTGCTCCAACCTGCTGTAAAATGCTTGATTTCGAGAGTGAGCGAAACTAATGAAAACATTGTTGGGGTAAAACCTAAAGGGAAAGACCTAGCACCAAATCCAATTTGCCATCTGATCTAACTTCTGGAGGCAGTCAAAATGAGCCTTAGAATTCTTCCCTACCTTATTCCTGTGCTGAGATACAGGCTGCTCCAACCTGCTGTAAAATGCTTGATTTCGAGAGTGAGCGAAACTAATGAAAACATTGTTGGGGTAAAACCTAAAGGGAAAGACCTAGCACCAAATCCAATTTGCCATCTGATCTAACTTCTGGAGGCAGTCAAAATGAGCATTTGAATTCTTCCCTACCTTATTCCTGTGCTGAGATACAGGCTGCTCCAACCTGCTGTAAAATGCTTGATTTCGAGAGTGAGCGAAACTAATGAAAACATTGTTGGGGTAAAACCTAAAGGGAAAGACCTAGCACCAAATCCAATTTGCCCTCTGATCTAACTTCTGGAGGCAGTCAAAATGATCCTTAGAATTCTTCCCTACCTTATTCCTGTGCTGAGATACAGGCTGCTCCAACCTGCTGTAAAATGCTTGATTTCGAGAGTGAGCGAAACTAATGAAAACATTGTTGGGGTAAAACCTAAAGGGAAAGACCTAGCACCAAATCCAATTTGCCATCTGATCTAACTTCTGGAGGCAGTCAAAATGATCCTTAGAATTCTTCCCTACCTTATTCCTGTGCTGAGATACAGGCTGCTCCAACCTGCTGTAAAATGCTTGATTTCGAGAGTGAGCGAAACTAATGAAAACATTGTTGGGGTAAAACCTAAAGGGAAAGACCTAGCACCAAATCCAATTTGCCATCTGATCTAACTTCTGGAGGCAGTCAAAATGAGCCTTAGAATTCTTCCCTACCTTATTCCTGTGCTGAGATACAGGCTGCTCCAACCTGCTGTAAAATGCTTGATTTCGAGAGTGAGCGAAACTAATGAAAACATTGTTGGGGTAAAACCTAAAGGGAAAGACCTAGCACCAAATCCAATTTGCCATCTGATCTAACTTCTGGAGGCAGTCAAAATGAGCATTTGAATTCTTCCCTACCTTATTCCTGTGCTGAGATACAGGCTGCTCCAACCTGCTGTAAAATGCTTGATTTCGAGAGTGAGCGAAACTAATGAAAACATTGTTGGGGTAAAACCTAAAGGGAAAGACCTAGCACCAAATCCAATTTGCCATCTGATCTAACTTCTGGAGGCAGTCAAAATGATCCTTAGAATTCTTCCCTACCTTATTCCTGTGCTGAGATACAGGCTGCTCCAACCTGCTGTAAAATGCTTGATTTCGAGAGTGAGCGAAACTAATGAAAACATTGTTGGGGTAAAACCTAAAGGGAAAGACCTAGCACCAAATCCAATTTGCCATCTGATCTAACTTCTGGAGGCAGTCAAAATGAGCCTTAGAATTCTTCCCTACCTTATTCCTGTGCTGAGATACAGGCTGCTCCAACCTGCTGTAAAATGCTTGATTTCGAGAGTGAGCGAAACTAATGAAAACATTGTTGGGGTAAAACCTAAAGGGAAAGACCTAGCACCAAATCCAATTTGCCATCTGATCTAACTTCTGGAGGCAGTCAAAATGAGCCTTAGAATTCTTCCCTACCTTATTCCTGTGCTGAGATACAGGCTGCTCCAACCTGCTGTAAAATGCTTGATTTCGAGAGTGAGCGAAACTAATGAAAACATTGTTGGGGTAAAACCTAAAGGGAAAGACCTAGCACCAAATCCAATTTGCCATCTGATCTAACTTCTGGAGGCAGTCAAAATGATCCTTAGAATTCTTCCCTACCTTATTCCTGTGCTGAGATACAGGCTGCTCCAACCTGCTGTAAAATGCTTGATTTCGAGAGTGAGCGAAACTAATGAAAACATTGTTGGGGTAAAACCTAAAGGGAAAGACCTAGCACCAAATCCAATTTGCCATCTGATCTAACTTCTGGAGGCAGTCAAAATGAGCCTTAGAATTCTTCCCTACCTTATTCCTGTGCTGAGATACAGGCTGCTCCAACCTGCTGTAAAATGCTTGATTTCGAGAGTGAGCGAAACTAATGAAAACATTGTTGGGGTAAAACCTAAAGGGAAAGACCTAGCACCAAATCCAATTTGCCATCTGATCTAACTTCTGGAGGCAGTCAAAATGATCCTTAGAATTCTTCCCTACCTTATTCCTGTGCTGAGATACAGGCTGCTCCAACCTGCTGTAAAATGCTTGATTTCGAGAGTGAGCGAAACTAATGAAAACATTGTTGGGGTAAAACCTAAAGGGAAAGACCTAGCACCAAATCCAATTTGCCATCTGATCTAACTTCTGGAGGCAGTCAAAATGAGCCTTAGAATTCTTCCCTACCTTATTCCTGTGCTGAGATACAGGCTGCTCCAACCTGCTGTAAAATGCTTGATTTCGAGAGTGAGCGAAACTAATGAAAACATTGTTGGGGTAAAACCTAAAGGGAAAGACCTAGCACCAAATCCAATTTGCCATCTGATCTAACTTCTGGAGGCAGTCAAAATGAGCCTTAGAATTCTTCCCTACCTTATTCCTGTGCTGAGATACAGGCTGCTCCAACCTGCTGTAAAATGCTTGATTTCGAGAGTGAGCGAAACTAATGAAAACATTGTTGGGGTAAAACCTAAAGGGAAAGACCTAGCACCAAATCCAATTTGCCATCTGATCTAACTTCTGGAGGCAGTCAAAATGAGCCTTAGAATTCTTCCCTACCTTATTCCTGTGCTGAGATACAGGCTGCTCCAACCTGCTGTAAAATGCTTGATTTCGAGAGTGAGCGAAACTAATGAAAACATTGTTGGGGTAAAACCTAAAGGGAAAGACCTAGCACCAAATCCAATTTGCCATCTGATCTAACTTCTGGAGGCAGTCAAAATGAGCATTTGAATTCTTCCCTACCTTATTCCTGTGCTGAGATACAGGCTGCTCCAACCTGCTGTAAAATGCTTGATTTCGAGAGTGAGCGAAACTAATGAAAACATTGTTGGGGTAAAACCTAAAGGGAAAGACCTAGCACCAAATCCAATTTGCCATCTGATCTAACTTCTGGAGGCAGTCAAAATGAGCATTTGAATTCTTCCCTACCTTATTCCTGTGCTGAGATACAGGCTGCTCCAACCTGCTGTAAAATGCTTGATTTCGAGAGTGAGCGAAACTAATGAAAACATTGTTGGGGTAAAACCTAAAGGGAAAGACCTAGCACCAAATCCAATTTGCCATCTGATCTAACTTCTGGAGGCAGTCAAAATGATCCTTAGAATTCTTCCCTACCTTATTCCTGTGCTGAGATACAGGCTGCTCCAACCTGCTGTAAAATGCTTGATTTC
>NW_027143841.1:0-46795 GCF_026170545.1 Melanerpes formicivorus
TAAAACCTAAAGGGAAAGACCTAGCACCAAATCCAATTTGCCATCTGATCTAACTTCTGGAGGCAGTCAAAATGAGCCTTAGAATTCTTCCCTACCTTATTCCTGTGCTGAGATACAGGCTGCTCCAACCTGCTGTAAAATGCTTGATTTCGAGAGTGAGCGAAACTAATGAAAACATTGTTGGGGTAAAACCTAAAGGGAAAGACCTAGCACCAAATCCAATTTGCCATCTGATCTAACTTCTGGAGGCAGTCAAAATGAGCCTTAGAATTCTTCCCTACCTTATTCCTGTGCTGAGATACAGGCTGCTCCAACCTGCTGTAAAATGCTTGATTTCGAGAGTGAGCGAAACTAATGAAAACATTGTTGGGGTAAAACCTAAAGGGAAAGACCTAGCACCAAATCCAATTTGCCATCTGATCTAACTTCTGGAGGCAGTCAAAATGATCCTTAGAATTCTTCCCTACCTTATTCCTGTGCTGAGATACAGGCTGCTCCAACCTGCTGTAAAATGCTTGATTTCGAGAGTGAGCGAAACTAATGAAAACATTGTTGGGGTAAAACCTAAAGGGAAAGACCTAGCACCAAATCCAATTTGCCATCTGATCTAACTTCTGGAGGCAGTCAAAATGAGCCTTAGAATTCTTCCCTACCTTATTCCTGTGCTGAGATACAGGCTGCTCCAACCTGCTGTAAAATGCTTGATTTCGAGAGTGAGCGAAACTAATGAAAACATTGTTGGGGTAAAACCTAAAGGGAAAGACCTAGCACCAAATCCAATTTGCCATCTGATCTAACTTCTGGAGGCAGTCAAAATGAGCCTTAGAATTCTTCCCTACCTTATTCCTGTGCTGAGATACAGGCTGCTCCAACCTGCTGTAAAATGCTTGATTTCGAGAGTGAGCGAAACTAATGAAAACATTGTTGGGGTAAAACCTAAAGGGAAAGACCTAGCACCAAGTCCAATTTGCCATCTGATCTAACTTCTGGAGGCAGTCAAAATGAGCCTTAGAATTCTTCCCTACCTTATTCCTGTGCTGAGATACAGGCTGCTCCAACCTGCTGTAAAATGCTTGATTTCGAGAGTGAGCGAAACTAATGAAAACATTGTTGGGGTAAAACCTAAAGGGAAAGACCTAGCACCAAATCCAATTTGCCATCTGATCTAACTTCTGGAGGCAGTCAAAATGATCCCTAGAATTCTTCCCTACCTTATTCCTGTGCTGAGATACAGGCTGCTCCAACCTGCTGTAAAATGCTTGATTTCGAGAGTGAGCGAAACTAATGAAAACATTGTTGGGGTAAAACCTAAAGGGAAAGACCTAGCACCAAATCCAATTTGCCATCTGATCTAACTTCTGGAGGCAGTCAAAATGAGCCTTAGAATTCTTCCCTACCTTATTCCTGTGCTGAGATACAGGCTGCTCCAACCTGCTGTAAAATGCTTGATTTCGAGAGTGAGCGAAACTAATGAAAACATTGTTGGGGTAAAACCTAAAGGGAAAGACCTAGCACCAAATCCAATTTGCCATCTGATCTAACTTCTGGAGGCAGTCAAAATGATCCCTAGAATTCTTCCCTACCTTATTCCTGTGCTGAGATACAGGCTGCTCCAACCTGCTGTAAAATGCTTGATTTCGAGAGTGAGCGAAACTAATGAAAACATTGTTGGGGTAAAACCTAAAGGGAAAGACCTAGCACCAAATCCAATTTGCCATCTGATCTAACTTCTGGAGGCAGTCAAAATGAGCCTTAGAATTCTTCCCTACCTTATTCCTGTGCTGAGATACAGGCTGCTCCAACCTGCTGTAAAATGCTTGATTTCGAGAGTGAGCGAAACTAATGAAAACATTGTTGGGGTAAAACCTAAAGGGAAAGACCTAGCACCAAATCCAATTTGCCATCTGATCTAACTTCTGGAGGCAGTCAAAATGAGCCTTAGAATTCTTCCCTACCTTATTCCTGTGCTGAGATACAGGCTGCTCCAACCTGCTGTAAAATGCTTGATTTCGAGAGTGAGCGAAACTAATGAAAACATTGTTGGGGTAAAACCTAAAGGGAAAGACCTAGCACCAAATCCAATTTGCCATCTGATCTAACTTCTGGAGGCACTCAAAATGAGCCTTAGAATTCTTCCCTACCTTATTCCTGTGCTGAGATACAGGCTGCTCCAACCTGCTGTAAAATGCTTGATTTCGAGAGTGAGCGAAACTAATGAAAACATTGTTGGGGTAAAACCTAAAGGGAAAGACCTAGCACCAAATCCAATTTGCCATCTGATCTAACTTCTGGAGGCAGTCAAAATGATCCTTAGAATTCTTCCCTACCTTATTCCTGTGCTGAGATACAGGCTGCTCCAACCTGCTGTAAAATGCTTGATTTCGAGAGTGAGCGAAACTAATGAAAACATTGTTGGGGTAAAACCTAAAGGGAAAGACCTAGCACCAAATCCAATTTGCCATCTGATCTAACTTCTGGAGGCAGTCAAAATGAGCCTTAGAATTCTTCCCTACCTTATTCCTGTGCTGAGATACAGGCTGCTCCAACCTGCTGTAAAATGCTTGATTTCGAGAGTGAGCGAAACTAATGAAAACATTGTTGGGGTAAAACCTAAAGGGAAAGACCTAGCACCAAATCCAATTTGCCATCTGATCTAACTTCTGGAGGCAGTCAAAATGAGCCTTAGAATTCTTCCCTACCTTATTCCTGTGCTGAGATACAGGCTGCTCCAACCTGCTGTAAAATGCTTGATTTCGAGAGTGAGCGAAACTAATGAAAACATTGTTGGGGTAAAACCTAAAGGGAAAGACCTAGCACCAAGTCCAATTTGCCATCTGATCTAACTTCTGGAGGCAGTCAAAATGATCCTTAGAATTCTTCCCTACCTTATTCCTGTGCTGAGATACAGGCTGCTCCAACCTGCTGTAAAATGCTTGATTTCGAGAGTGAGCGAAACTAATGAAAACATTGTTGGGGTAAAACCTAAAGGGAAAGACCTAGCACCAAATCCAATTTGCCATCTGATCTAACTTCTGGAGGCAGTCAAAATGATCCTTAGAATTCTTCCCTACCTTATTCCTGTGCTGAGATACAGGCTGCTCCAACCTGCTGTAAAATGCTTGATTTCGAGAGTGAGCGAAACTAATGAAAACATTGTTGGGGTAAAACCTAAAGGGAAAGACCTAGCACCAAATCCAATTTGCCATCTGATCTAACTTCTGGAGGCAGTCAAAATGAGCCTTAGAATTCTTCCCTACCTTATTCCTGTGCTGAGATACAGGCTGCTCCAACCTGCTGTAAAATGCTTGATTTCGAGAGTGAGCGAAACTAATGAAAACATTGTTGGGGTAAAACCTAAAGGGAAAGACCTAGCACCAAATCCAATTTGCCATCTGATCTAACTTCTGGAGGCAGTCAAAATTATTCTTAGAATTCTTCCCTACCTTATTCCTGTGCTGAGATACAGGCTGCTCCAACCTGCTGTAAAATGCTTGATTTCGAGAGTGAGCGAAACTAATGAAAACATTGTTGGGGTAAAACCTAAAGGGAAAGACCTAGCACCAAATCCAATTTACCATCGGATCTAACTTCTGGAGGCAGTCAAAATGAGCCTTAGAATTCTTCCCTACCTTATTCCTGTGCTGAGATACAGGCTGCTCCAACCTGCTGTAAAATGCTTGATTTCGAGAGTGAGCGAAACTAATGAAAACATTGTTGGGGTAAAACCTAAAGGGAAAGACCTAGCACCAAATCCAATTTGCCATCTGATCTAACTTCTGGAGGCAGTCAAAATGATCCCTAGAATTCTTCCCTACCTTATTCCTGTGCTGAGATACAGGCTGCTCCAACCTGCTGTAAAATGCTTGATTTCGAGAGTGAGCGAAACTAATGAAAACATTGTTGGGGTAAAACCTAAAGGGAAAGACCTAGCACCAAATCCAATTTGCCATCTGATCTAACTTCTGGAGGCAGTCAAAATGAGCCTTAGAATTCTTCCCTACCTTATTCCTGTGCTGAGATACAGGCTGCTCCAACCTGCTGTAAAATGCTTGATTTCGAGAGTGAGCGAAACTAATGAAAACATTGTTGGGGTAAAACCTAAAGGGAAAGACCTAGCACCAAATCCAATTTGCCATCTGATCTAACTTCTGGAGGCAGTCAAAATGAGCCTTAGAATTCTTCCCTACCTTATTCCTGTGCTGAGATACAGGCTGCTCCAACCTGCTGTAAAATGCTTGATTTCGAGAGTGAGCGAAACTAATGAAAACATTGTTGGGGTAAAACCTAAAGGGAAAGACCTAGCACCAAATCCAATTTGCCATCTGATCTAACTTCTGGAGGCAGTCAAAATGAGCCTTAGAATTCTTCCCTACCTTATTCCTGTGCTGAGATACAGGCTGCTCCAACCTGCTGTAAAATGCTTGATTTCGAGAGTGAGCGAAACTAATGAAAACATTGTTGGGGTAAAACCTAAAGGGAAAGACCTAGCACCAAATCCAATTTGCCATCTGATCTAACTTCTGGAGGCAGTCAAAATTATTCTTAGAATTCTTCCCTACCTTATTCCTGTGCTGAGATACAGGCTGCTCCAACCTGCTGTAAAATGCTTGATTTCGAGAGTGAGCGAAACTAATGAAAACATTGTTGGGGTAAAACCTAAAGGGAAAGACCTAGCACCAAATCCAATTTGCCATCTGATCTAACTTCTGGAGGCAGTCAAAATGAGCATTTGAATTCTTCCCTACCTTATTCCTGTGCTGAGATACAGGCTGCTCCAACCTGCTGTAAAATGCTTGATTTCGAGAGTGAGCGAAACTAATGAAAACATTGTTGGGGTAAAACCTAAAGGGAAAGACCTAGCACCAAATCCAATTTGCCATCTGATCTAACTTCTGGAGGCAGTCAAAATGAGCATTTGAATTCTTCCCTACCTTATTCCTGTGCTGAGATACAGGCTGCTCCAACCTGCTGTAAAATGCTTGATTTCGAGAGTGTGCGAAACTAATGAAAACATTGTTGGGGTAAAACCTAAAGGGAAAGACCTAGCACCAAATCCAATTTGCCATCTGATCTAACTTCTGGAGGCAGTCAAAATGAGCCTTAGAATTCTTCCCTACCTTATTCCTGTGCTGAGATACAGGCTGCTCCAACCTGCTGTAAAATGCTTGATTTCGAGAGTGAGCGAAACTAATGAAAACATTGTTGGGGTAAAACCTAAAGGGAAAGACCTAGCACCAAATCCAATTTGCCATCTGATCTAACTTCTGGAGGCAGTCAAAATGAGCCTTAGAATTCTTCCCTACCTTATTCCTGTGCTGAGATACAGGCTGCTCCAACCTGCTGTAAAATGCTTGATTTCGAGAGTGAGCGAAACTAATGAAAACATTGTTGGGGTAAAACCTAAAGGGAAAGACCTAGCACCAAATCCAATTTGCCATCTGATCTAACTTCTGGAGGCAGTCAAAATGAGCCTTAGAATTCTTCCCTACCTTATTCCTGTGCTGAGATACAGGCTGCTCCAACCTGCTGTAAAATGCTTGATTTCGAGAGTGAGCGAAACTAATGAAAACATTGTTGGGGTAAAACCTAAAGGGAAAGACCTAGCACCAAATCCAATTTGCCATCTGATCTAACTTCTGGAGGCAGTCAAAATGATCCTTAGAATTCTTCCCTACCTTATTCCTGTGCTGAGATACAGGCTGCTCCAACCTGCTGTAAAATGCTTGATTTCGAGAGTGAGCGAAACTAATGAAAACATTGTTGGGGTAAAACCTAAAGGGAAAGACCTAGCACCAAATCCAATTTGCCATCTGATCTAACTTCTGGAGGCAGTCAAAATGAGCATTTGAATTCTTCCCTACCTTATTCCTGTGCTGAGATACAGGCTGCTCCAACCTGCTGTAAAATGCTTGATTTCGAGAGTGAGCGAAACTAATGAAAACATTGTTGGGGTAAAACCTAAAGGGAAAGACCTAGCACCAAATCCAATTTGCCATCTGATCTAACTTCTGGAGGCAGTCAAAATGAGCCTTAGAATTCTTCCCTACCTTATTCCTGTGCTGAGATACAGGCTGCTCCAACCTGCTGTAAAATGCTTGATTTCGAGAGTGAGCGAAACTAATGAAAACATTGTTGGGGTAAAACCTAAAGGGAAAGACCTAGCACCAAATCCAATTTGCCATCTGATCTAACTTCTGGAGGCAGTCAAAATGAGCCTTAGAATTCTTCCCTACCTTATTCCTGTGCTGAGATACAGGCTGCTCCAACCTGCTGTAAAATGCTTGATTTCGAGAGTGAGCGAAACTAATGAAAACATTGTTGGGGTAAAACCTAAAGGGAAAGACCTAGCACCAAATCCAATTTGCCATCTGATCTAACTTCTGGAGGCAGTCAAAATGAGCCTTAGAATTCTTCCCTACCTTATTCCTGTGCTGAGATACAGGCTGCTCCAACCTGCTGTAAAATGCTTGATTTCGAGAGTGAGCGAAACTAATGAAAACATTGTTGGGGTAAAACCTAAAGGGAAAGACCTAGCACCAAATCCAATTTGCCATCTGATCTAACTTCTGGAGGCAGTCAAAATGAGCCTTAGAATTCTTCCCTACCTTATTCCTGTGCTGAGATACAGGCTGCTCCAACCTGCTGTAAAATGCTTGATTTCGAGAGTGAGCGAAACTAATGAAAACATTGTTGGGGTAAAACCTAAAGGGAAAGACCTAGCACCAAATCCAATTTGCCATCTGATCTAACTTCTGGAGGCAGTCAAAATGATCCTTAGAATTCTTCCCTACCTTATTCCTGTGCTGAGATACAGGCTGCTCCAACCTGCTGTAAAATGCTTGATTTCGAGAGTGAGCGAAACTAATGAAAACATTGTTGGGGTAAAACCTAAAGGGAAAGACCTAGCACCAAATCCAATTTGCCATCTGATCTAACTTCTGGAGGCAGTCAAAATGAGCATTTGAATTCTTCCCTACCTTATTCCTGTGCTGAGATACAGGCTGCTCCAACCTGCTGTAAAATGCTTGATTTCGAGAGTGAGCGAAACTAATGAAAACATTGTTGGGGTAAAACCTAAAGGGAAAGACCTAGCACCAAATCCAATTTGCCATCTGATCTAACTTCTGGAGGCAGTCAAAATTATTCTTAGAATTCTTCCCTACCTTATTCCTGTGCTGAGATACAGGCTGCTCCAACCTGCTGTAAAATGCTTGATTTCGAGAGTGAGCGAAACTAATGAAAACATTGTTGGGGTAAAACCTAAAGGGAAAGACCTAGCACCAAATCCAATTTGCCATCTGATCTAACTTCTGGAGGCAGTCAAAATGAGCATTTGAATTCTTCCCTACCTTATTCCTGTGCTGAGATACAGGCTGCTCCAACCTGCTGTAAAATGCTTGATTTCGAGAGTGAGCGAAACTAATGAAAACATTGTTGGGGTAAAACCTAAAGGGAAAGACCTAGCACCAAATCCAATTTGCCATCTGATCTAACTTCTGGAGGCAGTCAAAATGAGCCTTAGAATTCTTCCCTACCTTATTCCTGTGCTGAGATACAGGCTGCTCCAACCTGCTGTAAAATGCTTGATTTCGAGAGTGAGCGAAACTAATGAAAACATTGTTGGGGTAAAACCTAAAGGGAAAGACCTAGCACCAAATCCAATTTGCCATCTGATCTAACTTCTGGAGGCAGTCAAAATGAGCCTTAGAATTCTTCCCTACCTTATTCCTGTGCTGAGATACAGGCTGCTCCAACCTGCTGTAAAATGCTTGATTTCGAGAGTGAGCGAAACTAATGAAAACATTGTTGGGGTAAAACCTAAAGGGAAAGACCTAGCACCAAATCCAATTTGCCATCTGATCTAACTTCTGGAGGCAGTCAAAATGATCCTTAGAATTCTTCCCTACCTTATTCCTGTGCTGAGATACAGGCTGCTCCAACCTGCTGTAAAATGCTTGATTTCGAGAGTGAGCGAAACTAATGAAAACATTGTTGGGGTAAAACCTAAAGGGAAAGACCTAGCACCAAATCCAATTTGCCATCTGATCTAACTTCTGGAGGCAGTCAAAATGAGCCTTAGAATTCTTCCCTACCTTATTCCTGTGCTGAGATACAGGCTGCTCCAACCTGCTGTAAAATGCTTGATTTCGAGAGTGAGCGAAACTAATGAAAACATTGTTGGGGTAAAACCTAAAGGGAAAGACCTAGCACCAAATCCAATTTGCCATCTGATCTAACTTCTGGAGGCAGTCAAAATGAGCCTTAGAATTCTTCCCTACCTTATTCCTGTGCTGAGATACAGGCTGCTCCAACCTGCTGTAAAATGCTTGATTTCGAGAGTGAGCGAAACTAATGAAAACATTGTTGGGGTAAAACCTAAAGGGAAAGACCTAGCACCAAATCCAATTTGCCATCTGATCTAACTTCTGGAGGCAGTCAAAATGATCCCTAGAATTCTTCCCTACCTTATTCCTGTGCTGAGATACAGGCTGCTCCAACCTGCTGTAAAATGCTTGATTTCGAGAGTGAGCGAAACTAATGAAAACATTGTTGGGGTAAAACCTAAAGGGAAAGACCTAGCACCAAATCCAATTTGCCATCTGATCTAACTTCTGGAGGCAGTCAAAATGAGCCTTAGAATTCTTCCCTACCTTATTCCTGTGCTGAGATACAGGCTGCTCCAACCTGCTGTAAAATGCTTGATTTCGAGAGTGAGCGAAACTAATGAAAACATTGTTGGGGTAAAACCTAAAGGGAAAGACCTAGCACCAAATCCAATTTGCCATCTGATCTAACTTCTGGAGGCAGTCAAAATTATTCTTAGAATTCTTCCCTACCTTATTCCTGTGCTGAGATACAGGCTGCTCCAACCTGCTGTAAAATGCTTGATTTCGAGAGTGAGTGAAACTAATGAAAACATTGTTGGGGTAAAACCTAAAGGGAAAGACCTAGCACCAAATCCAATTTGCCATCTGATCTAACTTCTGGAGGCAGTCAAAATGAGCCTTTGAATTCTTCCCTACCTTATTCCTGTGCTGAGATACAGGCTGCTCCAACCTGCTGTAAAATGCTTGATTTCGAGAGTGAGCGAAACTAATGAAAACATTGTTGGGGTAAAACCTAAAGGGAAAGACCTAGCACCAAATCCAATTTGCCATCTGATCTAACTTCTGGAGGCAGTCAAAATGAGCCTTAGAATTCTTCCCTACCTTATTCCTGTGCTGAGATACAGGCTGCTCCAACCTGCTGTAAAATGCTTGATTTCGAGAGTGAGCGAAACTAATGAAAACATTGTTGGGGTAAAACCTAAAGGGAAAGACCTAGCACCAAATCCAATTTGCCATCTGATCTAACTTCTGGAGGCACTCAAAATGAGCCTTAGAATTCTTCCCTACCTTATTCCTGTGCTGAGATACAGGCTGCTCCAACCTGCTGTAAAATGCTTGATTTCGAGAGTGAGCGAAACTAATGAAAACATTGTTGGGGTAAAACCTAAAGGGAAAGACCTAGCACCAAATCCAATTTGCCATCTGATCTAACTTCTGGAGGCAGTCAAAATGATCCTTAGAATTCTTCCCTACCTTATTCCTGTGCTGAGATACAGGCTGCTCCAACCTGCTGTAAAATGCTTGATTTCGAGAGTGAGCGAAACTAATGAAAACATTGTTGGGGTAAAACCTAAAGGGAAAGACCTAGCACCAAATCCAATTTGCCATCTGATCTAACTTCTGGAGGCAGTCAAAATGAGCCTTAGAATTCTTCCCTACCTTATTCCTGTGCTGAGATACAGGCTGCTCCAACCTGCTGTAAAATGCTTGATTTCGAGAGTGAGCGAAACTAATGAAAACATTGTTGGGGTAAAACCTAAAGGGAAAGACCTAGCACCAAATCCAATTTGCCATCTGATCTAACTTCTGGAGGCAGTCAAAATGATCCCTAGAATTCTTCCCTACCTTATTCCTGTGCTGAGATACAGGCTGCTCCAACCTGCTGTAAAATGCTTGATTTCGAGAGTGAGCGAAACTAATGAAAACATTGTTGGGGTAAAACCTAAAGGGAAAGACCTAGCACCAAATCCAATTTGCCATCTGATCTAACTTCTGGAGGCAGTCAAAATGAGCCTTAGAATTCTTCCCTACCTTATTCCTGTGCTGAGATACAGGCTGCTCCAACCTGCTGTAAAATGCTTGATTTCGAGAGTGAGCGAAACTAATGAAAACATTGTTGGGGTAAAACCTAAAGGGAAAGACCTAGCACCAAATCCAATTTGCCATCTGATCTAACTTCTGGAGGCAGTCAAAATTATTCTTAGAATTCTTCCCTACCTTATTCCTGTGCTGAGATACAGGCTGCTCCAACCTGCTGTAAAATGCTTGATTTCGAGAGTGAGCGAAACTAATGAAAACATTGTTGGGGTAAAACCTAAAGGGAAAGACCTAGCACCAAATCCAATTTGCCATCTGATCTAACTTCTGGAGGCAGTCAAAATGAGCATTTGAATTCTTCCCTACCTTATTCCTGTGCTGAGATACAGGCTGCTCCAACCTGCTGTAAAATGCTTGATTTCGAGAGTGAGCGAAACTAATGAAAACATTGTTGGGGTAAAACCTAAAGGGAAAGACCTAGCACCAAATCCAATTTGCCATCTGATCTAACTTCTGGAGGCAGTCAAAATGAGCCTTAGAATTCTTCCCTACCTTATTCCTGTGCTGAGATACAGGCTGCTCCAACCTGCTGTAAAATGCTTGATTTCGAGAGTGAGCGAAACTAATGAAAACATTGTTGGGGTAAAACCTAAAGGGAAAGACCTAGCACCAAATCCAATTTGCCATCTGATCTAACTTCTGGAGGCAGTCAAAATGAGCCTTAGAATTCTTCCCTACCTTATTCCTGTGCTGAGATACAGGCTGCTCCAACCTGCTGTAAAATGCTTGATTTCGAGAGTGAGCGAAACTAATGAAAACATTGTTGGGGTAAAACCTAAAGGGAAAGACCTAGCACCAAATCCAATTTGCCATCTGATCTAACTTCTGGAGGCAGTCAAAATGATCCTTAGAATTCTTCCCTACCTTATTCCTGTGCTGAGATACAGGCTGCTCCAACCTGCTGTAAAATGCTTGATTTCGAGAGTGAGCGAAACTAATGAAAACATTGTTGGGGTAAAACCTAAAGGGAAAGACCTAGCACCAAATCCAATTTGCCATCTGATCTAACTTCTGGAGGCAGTCAAAATGAGCCTTAGAATTCTTCCCTACCTTATTCCTGTGCTGAGATACAGGCTGCTCCAACCTGCTGTAAAATGCTTGATTTCGAGAGTGAGCGAAACTAATGAAAACATTGTTGGGGTAAAACCTAAAGGGAAAGACCTAGCACCAAATCCAATTTGCCATCTGATCTAACTTCTGGAGGCAGTCAAAATGAGCCTTAGAATTCTTCCCTACCTTATTCCTGTGCTGAGATACAGGCTGCTCCAACCTGCTGTAAAATGCTTGATTTCGAGAGTGAGCGAAACTAATGAAAACATTGTTGGGGTAAAACCTAAAGGGAAAGACCTAGCACCAAATCCAATTTGCCATCTGATCTAACTTCTGGAGGCAGTCAAAATGAGCCTTAGAATTCTTCCCTACCTTATTCCTGTGCTGAGATACAGGCTGCTCCAACCTGCTGTAAAATGCTTGATTTCGAGAGTGAGCGAAACTAATGAAAACATTGTTGGGGTAAAACCTAAAGGGAAAGACCTAGCACCAAATCCAATTTGCCATCTGATCTAACTTCTGGAGGCAGTCAAAATGATCCTTAGAATTCTTCCCTACCTTATTCCTGTGCTGAGATACAGGCTGCTCCAACCTGCTGTAAAATGCTTGATTTCGAGGGTGAGCGAAACTAATGAAAACATTGTTGGGGTAAAACCTAAAGGGAAAGACCTAGCACCAAATCCAATTTGCCATCTGATCTAACTTCTGGAGGCAGTCAAAATGAGCCTTAGAATTCTTCCCTACCTTATTCCTGTGCTGAGATACAGGCTGCTCCAACCTGCTGTAAAATGCTTGATTTCGAGAGTGAGCGAAACTAATGAAAACATTGTTGGGGTAAAACCTAAAGGGAAAGACCTAGCACCAAATCCAATTTGCCATCTGATCTAACTTCTGGAGGCAGTCAAAATGATCCTTAGAATTCTTCCCTACCTTATTCCTGTGCTGAGATACAGGCTGCTCCAACCTGCTGTAAAATGCTTGATTTCGAGAGTGAGCGAAACTAATGAAAACATTGTTGGGGTAAAACCTAAAGGGAAAGACCTAGCACCAAATCCAATTTGCCATCTGATCTAACTTCTGGAGGCAGTCAAAATGATCCTTAGAATTCTTCCCTACCTTATTCCTGTGCTGAGATACAGGCTGCTCCAACCTGCTGTAAAATGCTTGATTTCGAGAGTGAGCGAAACTAATGAAAACATTGTTGGGGTAAAACCTAAAGGGAAAGACCTAGCACCAAGTCCAATTTGCCATCTGATCTAACTTCTGGAGGCAGTCAAAATGATCCTTAGAATTCTTCCCTACCTTATTCCTGTGCTGAGATACAGGCTGCTCCAACCTGCTGTAAAATGCTTGATTTCGAGAGTGAGCGAAACTAATGAAAACATTGTTGGGGTAAAACCTAAAGGGAAAGACCTAGCACCAAATCCAATTTGCCATCTGATCTAACTTCTGGAGGCAGTCAAAATGATCCCTAGAATTCTTCCCTACCTTATTCCTGTGCTGAGATACAGGCTGCTCCAACCTGCTGTAAAATGCTTGATTTCGAGAGTGAGCGAAACTAATGAAAACATTGTTGGGGTAAAACCTAAAGGGAAAGACCTAGCACCAAATCCAATTTGCCATCTGATCTAACTTCTGGAGGCAGTCAAAATGAGCCTTAGAATTCTTCCCTACCTTATTCCTGTGCTGAGATACAGGCTGCTCCAACCTGCTGTAAAATGCTTGATTTCGAGAGTGAGCGAAACTAATGAAAACATTGTTGGGGTAAAACCTAAAGGGAAAGACCTAGCACCAAATCCAATTTGCCATCTGATCTAACTTCTGGAGGCAGTCAAAATTATTCTTAGAATTCTTCCCTACCTTATTCCTGTGCTGAGATACAGGCTGCTCCAACCTGCTGTAAAATGCTTGATTTCGAGAGTGAGCGAAACTAATGAAAACATTGTTGGGGTAAAACCTAAAGGGAAAGACCTAGCACCAAATCCAATTTGCCATCTGATCTAACTTCTGGAGGCAGTCAAAATGATCCTTAGAATTCTTCCCTACCTTATTCCTGTGCTGAGATACAGGCTGCTCCAACCTGCTGTAAAATGCTTGATTTCGAGAGTGAGCGAAACTAATGAAAACATTGTTGGGGTAAAACCTAAAGGGAAAGACCTAGCACCAAATCCAATTTGCCATCTGATCTAACTTCTGGAGGCAGTCAAAATGAGCCTTAGAATTCTTCCCTACCTTATTCCTGTGCTGAGATACAGGCTGCTCCAACCTGCTGTAAAATGCTTGATTTCGAGAGTGAGCGAAACTAATGAAAACATTGTTGGGGTAAAACCTAAAGGGAAAGACCTAGCACCAAATCCAATTTGCCATCTGATCTAACTTCTGGAGGCACTCAAAATGATCCTTAGAATTCTTCCCTACCTTATTCCTGTGCTGAGATACAGGCTGCTCCAACCTGCTGTAAAATGCTTGATTTCGAGAGTGAGCGAAACTAATGAAAACATTGTTGGGGTAAAACCTAAAGGGAAAGACCTAGCACCAAATCCAATTTGCCATCTGATCTAACTTCTGGAGGCAGTCAAAATGATCCTTAGAATTCTTCCCTACCTTATTCCTGTGCTGAGATACAGGCTGCTCCAACCTGCTGTAAAATGCTTGATTTCGAGAGTGAGCGAAACTAATGAAAACATTGTTGGGGTAAAACCTAAAGGGAAAGACCTAGCACCAAATCCAATTTGCCATCTGATCTAACTTCTGGAGGCAGTCAAAATGAGCCTTAGAATTCTTCCCTACCTTATTCCTGTGCTGAGATACAGGCTGCTCCAACCTGCTGTAAAATGCTTGATTTCGAGAGTGAGCGAAACTAATGAAAACATTGCTGGGGTAAAACCTAAAGGGAAAGACCTAGCACCAAATCCAATTTGCCATCTGATCTAACTTCTGGAGGCAGTCAAAATGAGCCTTAGAATTCTTCCCTACCTTATTCCTGTGCTGAGATACAGGCTGCTCCAACCTGCTGTAAAATGCTTGATTTCGAGAGTGAGCGAAACTAATGAAAACATTGTTGGGGTAAAACCTAAAGGGAAAGACCTAGCACCAAATCCAATTTGCCATCTGATCTAACTTCTGGAGGCAGTCAAAATGATCCTTAGAATTCTTCCCTACCTTATTCCTGTGCTGAGATACAGGCTGCTCCAACCTGCTGTAAAATGCTTGATTTCGAGAGTGAGCGAAACTAATGAAAACATTGTTGGGGTAAAACCTAAAGGGAAAGACCTAGCACCAAATCCAATTTGCCATCTGATCTAACTTCTGGAGGCAGTCAAAATGATCCCTAGAATTCTTCCCTACCTTATTCCTGTGCTGAGATACAGGCTGCTCCAACCTGCTGTAAAATGCTTGATTTCGAGAGTGAGCGAAACTAATGAAAACATTGTTGGGGTAAAACCTAAAGGGAAAGACCTAGCACCAAATCCAATTTGCCATCTGATCTAACTTCTGGAGGCAGTCAAAATGAGCCTTAGAATTCTTCCCTACCTTATTCCTGTGCTGAGATACAGGCTGCTCCAACCTGCTGTAAAATGCTTGATTTCGAGAGTGAGCGAAACTAATGAAAACATTGTTGGGGTAAAACCTAAAGGGAAAGACCTAGCACCAAATCCAATTTGCCATCTGATCTAACTTCTGGAGGCAGTCAAAATTATTCTTAGAATTCTTCCCTACCTTATTCCTGTGCTGAGATACAGGCTGCTCCAACCTGCTGTAAAATGCTTGATTTCGAGAGTGAGCGAAACTAATGAAAACATTGTTGGGGTAAAACCTAAAGGGAAAGACCTAGCACCAAATCCAATTTGCCATCTGATCTAACTTCTGGAGGCAGTCAAAATGATCCTTAGAATTCTTCCCTACCTTATTCCTGTGCTGAGATACAGGCTGCTCCAACCTGCTGTAAAATGCTTGATTTCGAGAGTGAGCGAAACTAATGAAAACATTGTTGGGGTAAAACCTAAAGGGAAAGACCTAGCACCAAATCCAATTTGCCATCTGATCTAACTTCTGGAGGCAGTCAAAATGAGCCTTAGAATTCTTCCCTACCTTATTCCTGTGCTGAGATACAGGCTGCTCCAACCTGCTGTAAAATGCTTGATTTCGAGAGTGAGCGAAACTAATGAAAACATTGTTGGGGTAAAACCTAAAGGGAAAGACCTAGCACCAAATCCAATTTGCCATCTGATCTAACTTCTGGAGGCACTCAAAATGAGCCTTAGAATTCTTCCCTACCTTATTCCTGTGCTGAGATACAGGCTGCTCCAACCTGCTGTAAAATGCTTGATTTCGAGAGTGAGCGAAACTAATGAAAACATTGTTGGGGTAAAACCTAAAGGGAAAGACCTAGCACCAAATCCAATTTGCCATCTGATCTAACTTCTGGAGGCAGTCAAAATGATCCTTAGAATTCTTCCCTACCTTATTCCTGTGCTGAGATACAGGCTGCTCCAACCTGCTGTAAAATGCTTGATTTCGAGAGTGAGCGAAACTAATGAAAACATTGTTGGGGTAAAACCTAAAGGGAAAGACCTAGCACCAAATCCAATTTGCCATCTGATCTAACTTCTGGAGGCAGTCAAAATGAGCCTTAGAATTCTTCCCTACCTTATTCCTGTGCTGAGATACAGGCTGCTCCAACCTGCTGTAAAATGCTTGATTTCGAGAGTGAGCGAAACTAATGAAAACATTGCTGGGGTAAAACCTAAAGGGAAAGACCTAGCACCAAATCCAATTTGCCATCTGATCTAACTTCTGGAGGCAGTCAAAATGAGCCTTAGAATTCTTCCCTACCTTATTCCTGTGCTGAGATACAGGCTGCTCCAACCTGCTGTAAAATGCTTGATTTCGAGAGTGAGCGAAACTAATGAAAACATTGTTGGGGTAAAACCTAAAGGGAAAGACCTAGCACCAAATCCAATTTGCCATCTGATCTAACTTCTGGAGGCAGTCAAAATGATCCTTAGAATTCTTCCCTACCTTATTCCTGTGCTGAGATACAGGCTGCTCCAACCTGCTGTAAAATGCTTGATTTCGAGAGTGAGCGAAACTAATGAAAACATTGTTGGGGTAAAACCTAAAGGGAAAGACCTAGCACCAAATCCAATTTGCCATCTGATCTAACTTCTGGAGGCAGTCAAAATGATCCTTAGAATTCTTCCCTACCTTATTCCTGTGCTGAGATACAGGCTGCTCCAACCTGCTGTAAAATGCTTGATTTCGAGGGTGAGCGAAACTAATGAAAACATTGTTGGGGTAAAACCTAAAGGGAAAGACCTAGCACCAAATCCAATTTGCCATCTGATCTAACTTCTGGAGGCAGTCAAAATGAGCCTTAGAATTCTTCCCTACCTTATTCCTGTGCTGAGATACAGGCTGCTCCAACCTGCTGTAAAATGCTTGATTTCGAGAGTGAGCGAAACTAATGAAAACATTGTTGGGGTAAAACCTAAAGGGAAAGACCTAGCACCAAATCCAATTTGCCATCTGATCTAACTTCTGGAGGCAGTCAAAATGATCCTTAGAATTCTTCCCTACCTTATTCCTGTGCTGAGATACAGGCTGCTCCAACCTGCTGTAAAATGCTTGATTTCGAGAGTGAGCGAAACTAATGAAAACATTGTTGGGGTAAAACCTAAAGGGAAAGACCTAGCACCAAATCCAATTTGCCATCTGATCTAACTTCTGGAGGCAGTCAAAATGATCCTTAGAATTCTTCCCTACCTTATTCCTGTGCTGAGATACAGGCTGCTCCAACCTGCTGTAAAATGCTTGATTTCGAGAGTGAGCGAAACTAATGAAAACATTGTTGGGGTAAAACCTAAAGGGAAAGACCTAGCACCAAATCCAATTTGCCATCTGATCTAACTTCTGGAGGCAGTCAAAATTATTCTTAGAATTCTTCCCTACCTTATTCCTGTGCTGAGATACAGGCTGCTCCAACCTGCTGTAAAATGCTTGATTTCGAGAGTGAGCGAAACTAATGAAAACATTGTTGGGGTAAAACCTAAAGGGAAAGACCTAGCACCAAATCCAATTTGCCATCGGATCTAACTTCTGGAGGCAGTCAAAATGAGCATTTGAATTCTTCCCTACCTTATTCCTGTGCTGAGATACAGGCTGCTCCAACCTGCTGTAAAATGCTTGATTTCGAGAGTGAGCGAAACTAATGAAAACATTGTTGGGGTAAAACCTAAAGGGAAAGACCTAGCACCAAATCCAATTTGCCATCTGATCTAACTTCTGGAGGCAGTCAAAATGATCCTTAGAATTCTTCCCTACCTTATTCCTGTGCTGAGATACAGGCTGCTCCAACCTGCTGTAAAATGCTTGATTTCGAGAGTGAGCGAAACTAATGAAAACATTGTTGGGGTAAAACCTAAAGGGAAAGACCTAGCACCAAATCCAATTTGCCATCTGATCTAACTTCTGGAGGCAGTCAAAATGATCCTTAGAATTCTTCCCTACCTTATTCCTGTGCTGAGATACAGGCTGCTCCAACCTGCTGTAAAATGCTTGATTTCGAGAGTGAGCGAAACTAATGAAAACATTGTTGGGGTAAAACCTAAAGGGAAAGACCTAGCACCAAATCCAATTTGCCATCTGATCTAACTTCTGGAGGCAGTCAAAATGATCCTTAGAATTCTTCCCTACCTTATTCCTGTGCTGAGATACAGGCTGCTCCAACCTGCTGTAAAATGCTTGATTTCGAGAGTGAGCGAAACTAATGAAAACATTGTTGGGGTAAAACCTAAAGGGAAAGACCTAGCACCAAATCCAATTTGCCATCTGATCTAACTTCTGGAGGCAGTCAAAATGATCCTTAGAATTCTTCCCTACCTTATTCCTGTGCTGAGATACAGGCTGCTCCAACCTGCTGTAAAATGCTTGATTTCGAGAGTGAGCGAAACTAATGAAAACATTGTTGGGGTAAAACCTAAAGGGAAAGACCTAGCACCAAATCCAATTTGCCATCTGATCTAACTTCTGGAGGCAGTCAAAATGAGCCTTAGAATTCTTCCCTACCTTATTCCTGTGCTGAGATACAGGCTGCTCCAACCTGCTGTAAAATGCTTGATTTCGAGAGTGAGCGAAACTAATGAAAACATTGTTGGGGTAAAACCTAAAGGGAAAGACCTAGCACCAAATCCAATTTGCCATCTGATCTAACTTCTGGAGGCAGTCAAAATGAGCCTTAGAATTCTTCCCTACCTTATTCCTGTGCTGAGATACAGGCTGCTCCAACCTGCTGTAAAATGCTTGATTTCGAGAGTGAGCGAAACTAATGAAAACATTGTTGGGGTAAAACCTAAAGGGAAAGACCTAGCACCAAATCCAATTTGCCATCTGATCTAACTTCTGGAGGCAGTCAAAATGATCCTTAGAATTCTTCCCTACCTTATTCCTGTGCTGAGATACAGGCTGCTCCAACCTGCTGTAAAATGCTTGATTTCGAGGGTGAGCGAAACTAATGAAAACATTGTTGGGGTAAAACCTAAAGGGAAAGACCTAGCACCAAATCCAATTTGCCATCTGATCTAACTTCTGGAGGCAGTCAAAATGAGCCTTAGAATTCTTCCCTACCTTATTCCTGTGCTGAGATACAGGCTGCTCCAACCTGCTGTAAAATGCTTGATTTCGAGAGTGAGCGAAACTAATGAAAACATTGTTGGGGTAAAACCTAAAGGGAAAGACCTAGCACCAAATCCAATTTGCCATCTGATCTAACTTCTGGAGGCAGTCAAAATGAGCCTTAGAATTCTTCCCTACCTTATTCCTGTGCTGAGATACAGGCTGCTCCAACCTGCTGTAAAATGCTTGATTTCGAGAGTGAGCGAAACTAATGAAAACATTGTTGGGGTAAAACCTAAAGGGAAAGACCTAGCACCAAATCCAATTTGCCATCTGATCTAACTTCTGGAGGCAGTCAAAATTATTCTTAGAATTCTTCCCTACCTTATTCCTGTGCTGAGATACAGGCTGCTCCAACCTGCTGTAAAATGCTTGATTTCGAGAGTGAGCGAAACTAATGAAAACATTGTTGGGGTAAAACCTAAAGGGAAAGACCTAGCACCAAATCCAATTTGCCATCTGATCTAACTTCTGGAGGCAGTCAAAATGAGCATTTGAATTCTTCCCTACCTTATTCCTGTGCTGAGATACAGGCTGCTCCAACCTGCTGTAAAATGCTTGATTTCGAGAGTGAGCGAAACTAATGAAAACATTGTTGGGGTAAAACCTAAAGGGAAAGACCTAGCACCAAATCCAATTTGCCATCTGATCTAACTTCTGGAGGCAGTCAAAATGATCCTTAGAATTCTTCCCTACCTTATTCCTGTGCTGAGATACAGGCTGCTCCAACCTGCTGTAAAATGCTTGATTTCGAGAGTGAGCGAAACTAATGAAAACATTGTTGGGGTAAAACCTAAAGGGAAAGACCTAGCACCAAATCCAATTTGCCATCTGATCTAACTTCTGGAGGCACTCAAAATGAGCCTTAGAATTCTTCCCTACCTTATTCCTGTGCTGAGATACAGGCTGCTCCAACCTGCTGTAAAATGCTTGATTTCGAGAGTGAGCGAAACTAATGAAAACATTGTTGGGGTAAAACCTAAAGGGAAAGACCTAGCACCAAATCCAATTTGCCATCTGATCTAACTTCTGGAGGCAGTCAAAATGATCCTTAGAATTCTTCCCTACCTTATTCCTGTGCTGAGATACAGGCTGCTCCAACCTGCTGTAAAATGCTTGATTTCGAGAGTGAGCGAAACTAATGAAAACATTGTTGGGGTAAAACCTAAAGGGAAAGACCTAGCACCAAATCCAATTTGCCATCTGATCTAACTTCTGGAGGCAGTCAAAATGATCCTTAGAATTCTTCCCTACCTTATTCCTGTGCTGAGATACAGGCTGCTCCAACCTGCTGTAAAATGCTTGATTTCGAGAGTGAGCGAAACTAATGAAAACATTGTTGGGGTAAAACCTAAAGGGAAAGACCTAGCACCAAATCCAATTTGCCATCTGATCTAACTTCTGGAGGCAGTCAAAATGAGCCTTAGAATTCTTCCCTACCTTATTCCTGTGCTGAGATACAGGCTGCTCCAACCTGCTGTAAAATGCTTGATTTCGAGAGTGAGCGAAACTAATGAAAACATTGTTGGGGTAAAACCTAAAGGGAAAGACCTAGCACCAAATCCAATTTGCCATCTGATCTAACTTCTGGAGGCAGTCAAAATGATCCTTAGAATTCTTCCCTACCTTATTCCTGTGCTGAGATACAGGCTGCTCCAACCTGCTGTAAAATGCTTGATTTCGAGAGTGAGCGAAACTAATGAAAACATTGTTGGGGTAAAACCTAAAGGGAAAGACCTAGCACCAAATCCAATTTGCCATCTGATCTAACTTCTGGAGGCAGTCAAAATGATCCTTAGAATTCTTCCCTACCTTATTCCTGTGCTGAGATACAGGCTGCTCCAACCTGCTGTAAAATGCTTGATTTCGAGAGTGAGCGAAACTAATGAAAACATTGTTGGGGTAAAACCTAAAGGGAAAGACCTAGCACCAAATCCAATTTGCCATCTGATCTAACTTCTGGAGGCAGTCAAAATGATCCCTAGAATTCTTCCCTACCTTATTCCTGTGCTGAGATACAGGCTGCTCCAACCTGCTGTAAAATGCTTGATTTCGAGAGTGAGCGAAACTAATGAAAACATTGTTGGGGTAAAACCTAAAGGGAAAGACCTAGCACCAAATCCAACTTGCCATCTGATCTAACTTCTGGAGGCAGTCAAAATGATCCTTAGAATTCTTCCCTACCTTATTCCTGTGCTGAGATACAGGCTGCTCCAACCTGCTGTAAAATGCTTGATTTCGAGAGTGAGCGAAACTAATGAAAACATTGTTGGGGTAAAACCTAAAGGGAAAGACCTAGCACCAAATCCAATTTGCCATCTGATCTAACTTCTGGAGGCAGTCAAAATGAGCATTTGAATTCTTCCCTACCTTATTCCTGTGCTGAGATACAGGCTGCTCCAACCTGCTGTAAAATGCTTGATTTCGAGAGTGAGCGAAACTAATGAAAACATTGTTGGGGTAAAACCTAAAGGGAAAGACCTAGCACCAAATCCAATTTGCCATCTGATCTAACTTCTGGAGGCAGTCAAAATGATCCTTAGAATTCTTCCCTACCTTATTCCTGTGCTGAGATACAGGCTGCTCCAACCTGCTGTAAAATGCTTGATTTCGAGAGTGAGCGAAACTAATGAAAACATTGTTGGGGTAAAACCTAAAGGGAAAGACCTAGCACCAAATCCAATTTGCCATCTGATCTAACTTCTGGAGGCAGTCAAAATGAGCCTTAGAATTCTTCCCTACCTTATTCCTGTGCTGAGATACAGGCTGCTCCAACCTGCTGTAAAATGCTTGATTTCGAGAGTGAGCGAAACTAATGAAAACATTGTTGGGGTAAAACCTAAAGGGAAAGACCTAGCACCAAATCCAATTTGCCATCTGATCTAACTTCTGGAGGCAGTCAAAATGAGCCTTAGAATTCTTCCCTACCTTATTCCTGTGCTGAGATACAGGCTGCTCCAACCTGCTGTAAAATGCTTGATTTCGAGAGTGAGCGAAACTAATGAAAACATTGTTGGGGTAAAACCTAAAGGGAAAGACCTAGCACCAAATCCAATTTGCCATCTGATCTAACTTCTGGAAGCAGTCAAAATGATCCTTAGAATTCTTCCCTACCTTATTCCTGTGCTGAGATACAGGCTGCTCCAACCTGCTGTAAAATGCTTGATTTCGAGAGTGAGCGAAACTAATGAAAACATTGTTGGGGTAAAACCTAAAGGGAAAGACCTAGCACCAAATCCAATTTGCCATCTGATCTAACTTCTGGAGGCAGTCAAAATGAGCCTTAGAATTCTTCCCTACCTTATTCCTGTGCTGAGATACAGGCTGCTCCAACCTGCTGTAAAATGCTTGATTTCGAGAGTGAGCGAAACTAATGAAAACATTGTTGGGGTAAAACCTAAAGGGAAAGACCTAGCACCAAATCCAATTTGCCATCTGATCTAACTTCTGGAGGCAGTCAAAATGAGCCTTAGAATTCTTCCCTACCTTATTCCTGTGCTGAGATACAGGCTGCTCCAACCTGCTGTAAAATGCTTGATTTCGAGAGTGAGCGAAACTAATGAAAACATTGTTGGGGTAAAACCTAAAGGGAAAGACCTAGCACCAAATCCAATTTGCCATCTGATCTAACTTCTGGAGGCAGTCAAAATGAGCCTTAGAATTCTTCCCTACCTTATTCCTGTGCTGAGATACAGGCTGCTCCAACCTGCTGTAAAATGCTTGATTTCGAGAGTGAGCGAAACTAATGAAAACATTGTTGGGGTAAAACCTAAAGGGAAAGACCTAGCACCAAATCCAATTTGCCATCTGATCTAACTTCTGGAGGCAGTCAAAATGAGCCTTAGAATTCTTCCCTACCTTATTCCTGTGCTGAGATACAGGCTGCTCCAACCTGCTGTAAAATGCTTGATTTCGAGAGTGAGCGAAACTAATGAAAACATTGTTGGGGTAAAACCTAAAGGGAAAGACCTAGCACCAAATCCAATTTGCCATCTGATCTAACTTCTGGAGGCAGTCAAAATGAGCCTTAGAATTCTTCCCTACCTTATTCCTGTGCTGAGATACAGGCTGCTCCAACCTGCTGTAAAATGCTTGATTTCGAGAGTGAGCGAAACTAATGAAAACATTGTTGGGGTAAAACCTAAAGGGAAAGACCTAGCACCAAATCCAATTTGCCATCTGATCTAACTTCTGGAGGCAGTCAAAATGAGCCTTAGAATTCTTCCCTACCTTATTCCTGTGCTGAGATACAGGCTGCTCCAACCTGCTGTAAAATGCTTGATTTCGAGAGTGAGCGAAACTAATGAAAACATTGTTGGGGTAAAACCTAAAGGGAAAGACCTAGCACCAAATCCAATTTGCCATCTGATCTAACTTCTGGAGGCAGTCAAAATGATCCTTAGAATTCTTCCCTACCTTATTCCTGTGCTGAGATACAGGCTGCTCCAACCTGCTGTAAAATGCTTGATTTCGAGGGTGAGCGAAACTAATGAAAACATTGTTGGGGTAAAACCTAAAGGGAAAGACCTAGCACCAAATCCAATTTGCCATCTGATCTAACTTCTGGAGGCAGTCAAAATGATCCTTAGAATTCTTCCCTACCTTATTCCTGTGCTGAGATACAGGCTGCTCCAACCTGCTGTAAAATGCTTGATTGCGAGAGTGAGCGAAACTAATGAAAACATTGTTGGGGTAAAACCTAAAGGGAAAGACCTAGCACCAAATCCAATTTGCCATCTGATCTAACTTCTGGAGGCAGTCAAAATGAGCCTTAGAATTCTTCCCTACCTTATTCCTGTGCTGAGATACAGGCTGCTCCAACCTGCTGTAAAATGCTTGATTTCGAGAGTGAGCGAAACTAATGAAAACATTGTTGGGGTAAAACCTAAAGGGAAAGACCTAGCACCAAATCCAATTTGCCATCTGATCTAACTTCTGGAGGCAGTCAAAATGAGCCTTAGAATTCTTCCCTACCTTATTCCTGTGCTGAGATACAGGCTGCTCCAACCTGCTGTAAAATGCTTGATTTCGAGAGTGAGCGAAACTAATGAAAACATTGTTGGGGTAAAACCTAAAGGGAAAGACCTAGCACCAAATCCAATTTGCCATCGGATCTAACTTCTGGAGGCAGTCAAAATGAGCATTTGAATTCTTCCCTACCTTATTCCTGTGCTGAGATACAGGCTGCTCCAACCTGCTGTAAAATGCTTGATTTCGAGAGTGAGCGAAACTAATGAAAACATTGTTGGGGTAAAACCTAAAGGGAAAGACCTAGCACCAAATCCAATTTGCCATCTGATCTAACTTCTGGAGGCAGTCAAAATGAGCATTTGAATTCTTCCCTACCTTATTCCTGTGCTGAGATACAGGCTGCTCCAACCTGCTGTAAAATGCTTGATTTCGAGAGTGAGCGAAACTAATGAAAACATTGTTGGGGTAAAACCTAAAGGGAAAGACCTAGCACCAAATCCAATTTGCCATCTGATCTAACTTCTGGAGGCAGTCAAAATGAGCCTTAGAATTCTTCCCTACCTTATTCCTGTGCTGAGATACAGGCTGCTCCAACCTGCTGTAAAATGCTTGATTTCGAGAGTGAGCGAAACTAATGAAAACATTGTTGGGGTAAAACCTAAAGGGAAAGACCTAGCACCAAATCCAATTTGCCATCTGATCTAACTTCTGGAGGCAGTCAAAATGATCCTTAGAATTCTTCCCTACCTTATTCCTGTGCTGAGATACAGGCTGCTCCAACCTGCTGTAAAATGCTTGATTTCGAGAGTGAGCGAAACTAATGAAAACATTGTTGGGGTAAAACCTAAAGGGAAAGACCTAGCACCAAATCCAATTTGCCATCTGATCTAACTTCTGGAGGCAGTCAAAATGAGCCTTAGAATTCTTCCCTACCTTATTCCTGTGCTGAGATACAGGCTGCTCCAACCTGCTGTAAAATGCTTGATTTCGAGAGTGAGCGAAACTAATGAAAACATTGTTGGGGTAAAACCTAAAGGGAAAGACCTAGCACCAAATCCAATTTGCCATCTGATCTAACTTCTGGAGGCAGTCAAAATGATCCTTAGAATTCTTCCCTACCTTATTCCTGTGCTGAGATACAGGCTGCTCCAACCTGCTGTAAAATGCTTGATTTCGAGAGTGAGCGAAACTAATGAAAACATTGTTGGGGTAAAACCTAAAGGGAAAGACCTAGCACCAAATCCAATTTGCCATCTGATCTAACTTCTGGAGGCAGTCAAAATGAGCCTTAGAATTCTTCCCTACCTTATTCCTGTGCTGAGATACAGGCTGCTCCAACCTGCTGTAAAATGCTTGATTTCGAGAGTGAGCGAAACTAATGAAAACATTGTTGGGGTAAAACCTAAAGGGAAAGACCTAGCACCAAATCCAATTTGCCATCTGATCTAACTTCTGGAGGCAGTCAAAATGATCCTTAGAATTCTTCCCTACCTTATTCCTGTGCTGAGATACAGGCTGCTCCAACCTGCTGTAAAATGCTTGATTTCGAGAGTGAGCGAAACTAATGAAAACATTGTTGGGGTAAAACCTAAAGGGAAAGACCTAGCACCAAATCCAATTTGCCATCTGATCTAACTTCTGGAGGCAGTCAAAATGAGCCTTAGAATTCTTCCCTACCTTATTCCTGTGCTGAGATACAGGCTGCTCCAACCTGCTGTAAAATGCTTGATTTCGAGAGTGAGCGAAACTAATGAAAACATTGTTGGGGTAAAACCTAAAGGGAAAGACCTAGCACCAAATCCAATTTGCCATCTGATCTAACTTCTGGAGGCAGTCAAAATGATCCTTAGAATTCTTCCCTACCTTATTCCTGTGCTGAGATACAGGCTGCTCCAACCTGCTGTAAAATGCTTGATTTCGAGAGTGAGCGAAACTAATGAAAACATTGTTGGGGTAAAACCTAAAGGGAAAGACCTAGCACCAAATCCAATTTGCCATCTGATCTAACTTCTGGAGGCAGTCAAAATGATCCCTAGAATTCTTCCCTACCTTATTCCTGTGCTGAGATACAGGCTGCTCCAACCTGCTGTAAAATGCTTGATTTCGAGAGTGAGCGAAACTAATGAAAACATTGTTGGGGTAAAACCTAAAGGGAAAGACCTAGCACCAAATCCAACTTGCCATCTGATCTAACTTCTGGAGGCAGTCAAAATGAGCCTTAGAATTCTTCCCTACCTTATTCCTGTGCTGAGATACAGGCTGCTCCAACCTGCTGTAAAATGCTTGATTTCGAGAGTGAGCGAAACTAATGAAAACATTGTTGGGGTAAAACCTAAAGGGAAAGACCTAGCACCAAATCCAATTTGCCATCTGATCTAACTTCTGGAGGCAGTCAAAATGAGCCTTAGAATTCTTCCCTACCTTATTCCTGTGCTGAGATACAGGCTGCTCCAACCTGCTGTAAAATGCTTGATTTCGAGAGTGAGCGAAACTAATGAAAACATTGTTGGGGTAAAACCTAAAGGGAAAGACCTAGCACCAAATCCAATTTGCCATCTGATCTAACTTCTGGAGGCAGTCAAAATGATCCTTAGAATTCTTCCCTACCTTATTCCTGTGCTGAGATACAGGCTGCTCCAACCTGCTGTAAAATGCTTGATTTCGAGAGTGAGCGAAACTAATGAAAACATTGTTGGGGTAAAACCTAAAGGGAAAGACCTAGCACCAAATCCAATTTGCCATCTGATCTAACTTCTGGAGGCAGTCAAAATGAGCCTTAGAATTCTTCCCTACCTTATTCCTGTGCTGAGATACAGGCTGCTCCAACCTGCTGTAAAATGCTTGATTTCGAGAGTGAGCGAAACTAATGAAAACATTGTTGGGGTAAAACCTAAAGGGAAAGACCTAGCACCAAATCCAATTTGCCATCTGATCTAACTTCTGGAGGCAGTCAAAATGAGCCTTAGAATTCTTCCCTACCTTATTCCTGTGCTGAGATACAGGCTGCTCCAACCTGCTGTAAAATGCTTGATTTCGAGAGTGAGCGAAACTAATGAAAACATTGTTGGGGTAAAACCTAAAGGGAAAGACCTAGCACCAAATCCAATTTGCCATCTGATCTAACTTCTGGAAGCAGTCAAAATGATCCTTAGAATTCTTCCCTACCTTATTCCTGTGCTGAGATACAGGCTGCTCCAACCTGCTGTAAAATGCTTGATTTCGAGAGTGAGCGAAACTAATGAAAACATTGTTGGGGTAAAACCTAAAGGGAAAGACCTAGCACCAAATCCAATTTGCCATCTGATCTAACTTCTGGAGGCAGTCAAAATGAGCCTTAGAATTCTTCCCTACCTTATTCCTGTGCTGAGATACAGGCTGCTCCAACCTGCTGTAAAATGCTTGATTTCGAGAGTGAGCGAAACTAATGAAAACATTGTTGGGGTAAAACCTAAAGGGAAAGACCTAGCACCAAATCCAATTTGCCATCTGATCTAACTTCTGGAGGCAGTCAAAATGAGCCTTAGAATTCTTCCCTACCTTATTCCTGTGCTGAGATACAGGCTGCTCCAACCTGCTGTAAAATGCTTGATTTCGAGAGTGAGCGAAACTAATGAAAACATTGTTGGGGTAAAACCTAAAGGGAAAGACCTAGCACCAAATCCAATTTGCCATCTGATCTAACTTCTGGAGGCAGTCAAAATGAGCCTTAGAATTCTTCCCTACCTTATTCCTGTGCTGAGATACAGGCTGCTCCAACCTGCTGTAAAATGCTTGATTTCGAGAGTGAGCGAAACTAATGAAAACATTGTTGGGGTAAAACCTAAAGGGAAAGACCTAGCACCAAATCCAATTTGCCATCTGATCTAACTTCTGCAGGCAGTCAAAATGAGCCTTAGAATTCTTCCCTACCTTATTCCTGTGCTGAGATACAGGCTGCTCCAACCTGCTGTAAAATGCTTGATTTCGAGAGTGAGCGAAACTAATGAAAACATTGTTGGGGTAAAACCTAAAGGGAAAGACCTAGCACCAAATCCAATTTGCCATCTGATCTAACTTCTGGAGGCAGTCAAAATGAGCCTTAGAATTCTTCCCTACCTTATTCCTGTGCTGAGATACAGGCTGCTCCAACCTGCTGTAAAATGCTTGATTTCGAGAGTGAGCGAAACTAATGAAAACATTGTTGGGGTAAAACCTAAAGGGAAAGACCTAGCACCAAATCCAATTTGCCATCTGATCTAACTTCTGGAGGCAGTCAAAATGAGCCTTAGAATTCTTCCCTACCTTATTCCTGTGCTGAGATACAGGCTGCTCCAACCTGCTGTAAAATGCTTGATTTCGAGAGTGAGCGAAACTAATGAAAACATTGTTGGGGTAAAACCTAAAGGGAAAGACCTAGCACCAAATCCAATTTGCCATCTGATCTAACTTCTGGAGGCAGTCAAAATGAGCCTTAGAATTCTTCCCTACCTTATTCCTGTGCTGAGATACAGGCTGCTCCAACCTGCTGTAAAATGCTTGATTTCGAGAGTGAGCGAAACTAATGAAAACATTGTTGGGGTAAAACCTAAAGGGAAAGACCCAGCACCAAATCCAATTTGCCATCTGATCTAACTTCTGGAGGCAGTCAAAATGATCCTTAGAATTCTTCCCTACCTTATTCCTGTGCTGAGATACAGGCTGCTCCAACCTGCTGTAAAATGCTTGATTTCGAGAGTGAGCGAAACTAGTGAAAACATTGTTGGGGTAAAACCTAAAGGGAAAGACCTAGCACCAAATCCAATTTGCCATCTGATCTAACTTCTGGAGGCAGTCAAAATGAGCCTTAGAATTCTTCCCTACCTTATTCCTGTGCTGAGATACAGGCTGCTCCAACCTGCTGTAAAATGCTTGATTTCGAGAGTGAGCGAAACTAATGAAAACATTGTTGGGGTAAAACCTAAAGGGAAAGACCTAGCACCAAATCCAATTTGCCATCTGATCTAACTTCTGGAGGCAGTCAAAATGATCCTTAGAATTCTTCCCTACCTTATTCCTGTGCTGAGATACAGGCTGCTCCAACCTGCTGTAAAATGCTTGATTTCGAGAGTGAGCGAAACTAATGAAAACATTGTTGGGGTAAAACCTAAAGGGAAAGACCTAGCACCAAATCCAATTTGCCATCTGATCTAACTTCTGGAGGCAGTCAAAATGATCCTTAGAATTCTTCCCTACCTTATTCCTGTGCTGAGATACAGGCTGCTCCAACCTGCTGTAAAATGCTTGATTTCGAGAGTGAGCGAAACTAATGAAAACATTGTTGGGGTAAAACCTAAAGGGAAAGACCTAGCACCAAATCCAATTTGCCATCTGATCTAACTTCTGGAGGCAGTCAAAATGATCCCTAGAATTCTTCCCTACCTTATTCCTGTGCTGAGATACAGGCTGCTCCAACCTGCTGTAAAATGCTTGATTTCGAGAGTGAGCGAAACTAATGAAAACATTGTTGGGGTAAAACCTAAAGGGAAAGACCTAGCACCAAATCCAATTTGCCATCTGATCTAACTTCTGGAGGCAGTCAAAATGATCCTTAGAATTCTTCCCTACCTTATTCCTGTGCTGAGATACAGGCTGCTCCAACCTGCTGTAAAATGCTTGATTTCGAGAGTGAGCGAAACTAATGAAAACATTGTTGGGGTAAAACCTAAAGGGAAAGACCTAGCACCAAATCCAATTTGCCATCTGATCTAACTTCTGGAGGCAGTCAAAATGAGCATTTGAATTCTTCCCTACCTTATTCCTGTGCTGAGATACAGGCTGCTCCAACCTGCTGTAAAATGCTTGATTTCGAGAGTGAGCGAAACTAATGAAAACATTGTTGGGGTAAAACCTAAAGGGAAAGACCTAGCACCAAATCCAATTTGCCATCTGATCTAACTTCTGGAGGCAGTCAAAATGAGCCTTAGAATTCTTCCCTACCTTATTCCTGTGCTGAGATACAGGCTGCTCCAACCTGCTGTAAAATGCTTGATTTCGAGAGTGAGCGAAACTAATGAAAACATTGTTGGGGTAAAACCTAAAGGGAAAGACCTAGCACCAAATCCAATTTGCCATCTGATCTAACTTCTGGAGGCAGTCAAAATGATCCTTAGAATTCTTCCCTACCTTATTCCTGTGCTGAGATACAGGCTGCTCCAACCTGCTGTAAAATGCTTGATTTCGAGAGTGAGCGAAACTAATGAAAACATTGTTGGGGTAAAACCTAAAGGGAAAGACCTAGCACCAAATCCAATTTGCCATCTGATCTAACTTCTGGAGGCAGTCAAAATGAGCATTTGAATTCTTCCCTACCTTATTCCTGTGCTGAGATACAGGCTGCTCCAACCTGCTGTAAAATGCTTGATTTCGAGAGTGAGCGAAACTAATGAAAACATTGTTGGGGTAAAACCTAAAGGGAAAGACCTAGCACCAAATCCAATTTGCCATCTGATCTAACTTCTGGAGGCAGTCAAAATGAGCCTTAGAATTCTTCCCTACCTTATTCCTGTGCTGAGATACAGGCTGCTCCAACCTGCTGTAAAATGCTTGATTTCGAGAGTGAGCGAAACTAATGAAAACATTGTTGGGGTAAAACCTAAAGGGAAAGACCTAGCACCAAATCCAATTTGCCATCTGATCTAACTTCTGGAGGCAGTCAAAATGAGCCTTAGAATTCTTCCCTACCTTATTCCTGTGCTGAGATACAGGCTGCTCCAACCTGCTGTAAAATGCTTGATTTCGAGAGTGAGCGAAACTAATGAAAACATTGTTGGGGTAAAACCTAAAGGGAAAGACCTAGCACCAAATCCAATTTGCCATCTGATCTAACTTCTGGAGGCAGTCAAAATGAGCCTTAGAATTCTTCCCTACCTTATTCCTGTGCTGAGATACAGGCTGCTCCAACCTGCTGTAAAATGCTTGATTTCGAGAGTGAGCGAAACTAATGAAAACATTGTTGGGGTAAAACCTAAAGGGAAAGACCTAGCACCAAATCCAATTTGCCATCTGATCTAACTTCTGGAGGCAGTCAAAATGAGCCTTAGAATTCTTCCCTACCTTATTCCTGTGCTGAGATACAGGCTGCTCCAACCTGCTGTAAAATGCTAGATTTGAGAGTGAGCGAAACTAATGAAAACATTGTTGGGGTAAAACCTAAAGGGAAAGACCTAGCACCAAATCCAATTTGCCATCTGATCTAACTTCTGGAGGCAGTCAAAATGAGCCTTAGAATTCTTCCCTACCTTATTCCTGTGCTGAGATACAGGCTGCTCCAACCTGCTGTAAAATGCTTGATTTCGAGAGTGAGCGAAACTAATGAAAACATTGTTGGGGTAAAACCTAAAGGGAAAGACCTAGCACCAAATCCAATTTGCCATCTGATCTAACTTCTGGAGGCAGTCAAAATGATCCTTAGAATTCTTCCCTACCTTATTCCTGTGCTGAGATACAGGCTGCTCCAACCTGCTGTAAAATGCTTGATTTCGAGAGTGAGCGAAACTAATGAAAACATTGTTGGGGTAAAACCTAAAGGGAAAGACCTAGCACCAAATCCAATTTGCCATCTGATCTAACTTCTGGAGGCAGTCAAAATGATCCTTAGAATTCTTCCCTACCTTATTCCTGTGCTGAGATACAGGCTGCTCCAACCTGCTGTAAAATGCTTGATTTCGAGAGTGAGCGAAACTAATGAAAACATTGTTGGGGTAAAACCTAAAGGGAAAGACCTAGCACCAAATCCAATTTGCCATCTGATCTAACTTCTGGAGGCAGTCAAAATGAGCCTTAGAATTCTTCCCTACCTTATTCCTGTGCTGAGATACAGGCTGCTCCAACCTGCTGTAAAATGCTTGATTTCGAGAGTGAGCGAAACTAATGAAAACATTGTTGGGGTAAAACCTAAAGGGAAAGACCTAGCACCAAATCCAATTTGCCATCTGATCTAACTTCTGGAGGCAGTCAAAATGAGCCTTTGAATTCTTCCCTACCTTATTCCTGTGCTGAGATACAGGCTGCTCCAACCTGCTGTAAAATGCTTGATTTCGAGAGTGAGCGAAACTAATGAAAACATTGTTGGGGTAAAACCTAAAGGGAAAGACCTAGCACCAAATCCAATTTGCCATCTGATCTAACTTCTGGAGGCAGTCAAAATGAGCATTTGAATTCTTCCCTACCTTATTCCTGTGCTGAGATACAGGCTGCTCCAACCTGCTGTAAAATGCTTGATTTCGAGAGTGAGCGAAACTAATGAAAACATTGTTGGGGTAAAACCTAAAGGGAAAGACCTAGCACCAAATCCAATTTGCCATCTGATCTAACTTCTGGAGGCAGTCAAAATGATCCTTAGAATTCTTCCCTACCTTATTCCTGTGCTGAGATACAGGCTGCTCCAACCTGCTGTAAAATGCTTGATTTCGAGAGTGAGCGAAACTAATGAAAACATTGTTGGGGTAAAACCTAAAGGGAAAGACCTAGCACCAAATCCAATTTGCCATCTGATCTAACTTCTGGAGGCAGTCAAAATGAGCCTTAGAATTCTTCCCTACCTTATTCCTGTGCTGAGATACAGGCTGCTCCAACCTGCTGTAAAATGCTGGATTTCGAGAGTGAGCGAAACTAATGAAAACATTGTTGGGGTAAAACCTAAAGGGAAAGACCTAGCACCAAATCCAATTTGCCATCTGATCTAACTTCTGGAGGCAGTCAAAATGATCCTTAGAATTCTTCCCTACCTTATTCCTGTGCTGAGATACAGGCTGCTCCAACCTGCTGTAAAATGCTTGATTTCGAGAGTGAGCGAAACTAATGAAAACATTGTTGGGGTAAAACCTAAAGGGAAAGACCTAGCACCAAATACAATTTGCCATCTGATCTAACTTCTGGAGGCAGTCAAAATGAGCCTTAGAATTCTTCCCTACCTTATTCCTGTGCTGAGATACAGGCTGCTCCAACCTGCTGTAAAATGCTTGATTTCGAGAGTGAGCGAAACTAATGAAAACATTGTTGGGGTAAAACTTAAAGGGAAAGACCTAGCACCAAATCCAATTTGCCATCTGATCTAACTTCTGGAGGCAGTCAAAATGATCCTTAGAATTCTTCCCTACCTTATTCCTGTGCTGAGATACAGGCTGCTCCAACCTGCTGTAAAATGCTTGATTTCGAGAGTGAGCGAAACTAATGGAAAACATTGTTGGGGTAAAACCTAAAGGGAAAGACCTAGCACCAAATCCAATTTGCCATCTGATCTAACTTCTGGAGGCAGTCAAAATGATCCTTAGAATTCTTCCCTACCTTATTCCTGTGCTGAGATACAGGCTGCTCCAACCTGCTGTAAAATGCTTGATTTCGAGAGTGAGCGAAACTAATGAAAACATTGTTGGGGTAAAACCTAAAGGGAAAGACCTAGCACCAAATCCAATTTGCCATCTGATCTAACTTCTGGAGGCAGTCAAAATGAGCATTTGAATTCTTCCCTACCTTATTCCTGTGCTGAGATACAGGCTGCTCCAACCTGCTGTAAAATGCTTGATTTCGAGAGTGAGCGAAACTAATGAAAAACATTGTTGGGGTAAAAACCTAAAGGGAAAGACCTAGCACCAAATCCAATTTGCCATCTGATCTAACTTCTGGAGGCAGTCAAAATGATCCTTAGAATTCTTCCCTACCTTATTCCTGTGCTGAGATACAGGCTGCTCCAACCTGCTGTAAAATGCTTGATTTCGAGAGTGAGCGAAACTAATGAAAACATTGTTGGGGGTAAAACCTAAAGGGAAAGACCTAGCACCAAATCCAATTTGCCATCTGATCTAACTTCTGGAGGCAGTCAAAATGAGCCTTAGAATTCTTCCCTACCTTATTCCTGTGCTGAGATACAGGCTGCTCCAACCTGCTGTAAAATGCTTGATTTCGAGAGTGAGCGAAACTAATGAAAACATTGTTGGGGTAAAACCTAAAGGGAAAGACCTAGCACCAAATCCAATTTGCCATCTGATCTAACTTCTGGAGGCAGTCAAAATGAGCCTTAGAATTCTTCCCTACCTTATTCCTGTGCTGAGATACAGGCTGCTCCAACCTGCTGTAAAATGCTTGATTTCGAGAGTGAGCGAAACTAATGAAAACATTGTTGGGGGTAAAACCTAAAGGGAAAGACCTAGCACCAAATCCAATTTGCCATCTGATCTAACTTCTGGAGGCAGTCAAAATGAGCATTTGAATTCTTCCCTACCTTATTCCTGTGCTGAGATACAGGCTGCTCCAACCTGCTGTAAAATGCTTGATTTCGAGAGTGAGCGAAACTAATGAAAACATTGTTGGGGTAAAAACCTAAAGGGAAAGACCTAGCACCAAATCCAATTTGCCATCTGATCTAACTTCTGGAGGCAGTCAAAATGAGCCTTAGAATTCTTCCCTACCTTATTCCTGTGCTGAGATACAGGCTGCTCCAACCTGCTGTAAAATGCTTGATTTCGAGAGTGAGCGAAACTAATGAAAACATTGTTGGGGTAAAACCTAAAGGGAAAGACCTAGCACCAAATCCAATTTGCCATCTGATCTAACTTCTGGAGGCAGTCAAAATGATCCTTAGAATTCTTCCCTACCTTATTCCTGTGCTGAGATACAGGCTGCTCCAACCTGCTGTAAAATGCTTGATTTCGAGGAGTGAGCGAAACTAATGAAAACATTGTTGGGGTAAAACCTAAAGGGAAAGACCTAGCACCAAATCCAATTTGCCATCTGATCTAACTTCTGGAGGCAGTCAAAATGAGCCTTTGAATTCTTCCCTACCTTATTCCTGTGCTGAGATACAGGCTGCTCCAACCTGCTGTAAAATGCTTGATTTCGAGAGTGAGCGAAACTAATGAAAACATTGTTGGGGTAAAACCTAAAGGGAAAGACCTAGCACCAAATCCAATTTGCCATCTGATCTAACTTCTGGAGGCAGTCAAAATGAGCCTTAGAATTCTTCCCTACCTTATTCCTGTGCTGAGATACAGGCTGCTCCAACCTGCTGTAAAATGCTTGATTTCGAGAGTGAGCGAAACTAATGAAAACATTGTTGGGGGTAAAACCTAAAGGGAAAGACCTAGCACCAAATCCAATTTGCCATCTGATCTAACTTCTGGAGGCAGTCAAAATGAGCCTTAGAATTCTTCCCTACCTTATTCCTGTGCTGAGATACAGGCTGCTCCAACCTGCTGTAAAATGCTTGATTTCGAGAGTGAGCGAAACTAATGAAAACATTGTTGGGGTAAAACCTAAAGGGAAAGACCTAGCACCAAATCCAATTTGCCATCTGATCTAACTTCTGGAGGGCAGTCAAAATGAGCCTTAGAATTCTTCCCTACCTTATTCCTGTGCTGAGATACAGGCTGCTCCAACCTGCTGTAAAATGCTTGATTTCGAGAGTGAGCGAAACTAATGAAAACATTGTTGGGGTAAAACCTAAAGGGAAAGACCTAGCACCAAATCCAATTTGCCATCTGATCTAACTTCTGGAGGCAGTCAAAATGATCCTTAGAATTCTTCCCTACCTTATTCCTGTGCTGAGATACAGGCTGCTCCAACCTGCTGTAAAATGCTTGATTTCGAGAGTGAGCGAAACTAATGAAAAACATTGTTGGGGTAAAACCTAAAGGGAAAGACCTAGCACCAAATCCAATTTGCCCATCTGATCTAACTTCTGGAGGCAGTCAAAATGAGCCTTAGAATTCTTCCCTACCTTATTCCTGTGCTGAGATACAGGCTGCTCCAACCTGCTGTAAAATGCTTGATTTCGAGAGTGAGCGAAACTAATGAAAACATTGTTGGGGTAAAACCTAAAGGGAAAGACCTAGCACCAAATCCAATTTGCCATCTGATCTAACTTCTGGAGGCAGTCAAAATGAGCCTTAGAATTCTTCCCTACCTTATTCCTGTGCTGAGATACAGGCTGCTCCAACCTGCTGTAAAATGCTTGATTTCGAGAGTGAGCGAAACTAATGAAAACATTGTTGGGGTAAAACCTAAAGGGAAAGACCTAGCACCAAATCCAATTTGCCATCTGATCTAACTTCTGGAGGCAGTCAAAATGAGCCTTTGAATTCTTCCCTACCTTATTCCTGTGCTGAGATACAGGCTGCTCCAACCTGCTGTAAAATGCTTGATTTCGAGAGTGAGCGAAACTAATGAAAACATTGTTGGGGTAAAACCTAAAGGGAAAGACCTAGCACCAAATCCAATTTGCCATCTGATCTAACTTCTGGAGGCAGTCAAAATGAGCCTTAGAATTCTTCCCTACCTTATTCCTGTGCTGAGATACAGGCTGCTCCAACCTGCTGTAAAATGCTTGATTTCGAGAGTGAGCGAAACTAATGAAAACATTGTTGGGGTAAAACCTAAAGGGAAAGACCTAGCACCAAATCCAATTTGCCATCTGATCTAACTTCTGGAGGCAGTCAAAATGAGCATTTGAATTCTTCCCTACCTTATTCCTGTGCTGAGATACAGGCTGCTCCAACCTGCTGTAAAATGCTTGATTTCGAGAGTGAGCGAAACTAATGAAAACATTGTTGGGGTAAAACCTAAAGGGAAAAGACCTAGCACCAAATCCAATTTGCCATCTGATCTAACTTCTGGAGGCAGTCAAAATGATCCTTAGAATTCTTCCCTACCTTATTCCTGTGCTGAGATACAGGCTGCTCCAACCTGCTGTAAAATGCTTGATTTCGAGAGTGAGCGAAACTAATGAAAACATTGTTGGGGTAAAACCTAAAGGGAAAGACCTAGCACCAAATCCAATTTGCCATCTGATCTAACTTCTGGAGGCAGTCAAAATGAGCCTTAGAATTCTTCCTACCTTATTCCTGTGCTGAGATACAGGCTGCTCCAACCTGCTGTAAAATGCTGGATTTCGAGAGTGAGCGAAACTAATGAAAACATTGTTGGGGTAAAACCTAAAGGGAAAGACCTAGCACCAAATCCAATTTGCCATCTGATCTAACTTCTGGAGGCAGTCAAAATGATCCTTAGAATTCTTCCCTACCTTATTCCTGTGCTGAGATACAGGCTGCTCCAACCTGCTGTAAAATGCTTGATTTCGAGAGTGAGCGAAACTAATGAAAACATTGTTGGGGTAAAAACCTAAAGGGAAAGACCTAGCACCAAATCCAATTTGCCATCTGATCTAACTTCTGGAGGCAGTCAAAATGAGCCTTAGAATTCTTCCCTACCTTATTCCTGTGCTGAGATACAGGCTGCTCCAACCTGCTGTAAAATGCTTGATTTCGAGAGTGAGCGAAACTAATGAAAACATTGTTGGGGTAAAACTTAAAGGGAAAGACCTAGCACCAAATCCAATTTGCCATCTGATCTAACTTCTGGAGGCAGTCAAAATGATCCTTAGAATTCTTCCCTACCCTTATTCCTGTGCTGAGATACAGGCTGCTCCAACCTGCTGTAAAATGCTTGATTTCGAGAGTGAGCGAAACTAATGAAAACATTGTTGGGGTAAAACCTAAAGGGAAAGACCTAGCACCAAATCCAATTTGCCATCTGATCTAACTTCTGGAGGCAGTCAAAATGAGCCTTAGAATTCTTCCCTACCTTATTCCTGTGCTGAGATACAGGCTGCTCCAACCTGCTGTAAAATGCTTGATTTCGAGAGTGAGCGAAACTAATGAAAACATTGTTGGGGTAAAACCTAAAGGGAAAGACCTAGCACCAAATCCAATTTGCCATCTGATCTAACTTCTGGAGGCAGTCAAAATGAGCATTTGAATTCTTCCCTACCTTATTCCTGTGCTGAGATACAGGCTGCTCCAACCTGCTGTAAAATGCTTGATTTCGAGAGTGAGCGAAACTAATGAAAACATTGTTGGGGTAAAACCTAAAGGGAAAGACCTAGCACCAAATCCAATTTGCCATCTGATCTAACTTCTGGAGGCAGTCAAAATGAGCCTTAGAATTCTTCCCTACCTTATTCCTGTGCTGAGATACAGGCTGCTCCAACCTGCTGTAAAATGCTTGATTTCGAGAGTGAGCGAAACTAATGAAAACATTGTTGGGGTAAAACCTAAAGGGAAAGACCTAGCACCAAATCCAATTTGCCATCTGATCTAACTTCTGGAGGCAGTCAAAATGAGCATTTGAATTCTTCCCTACCTTATTCCTGTGCTGAGATACAGGCTGCTCCAACCTGCTGTAAAATGCTTGATTTCGAGAGTGAGCGAAACTAATGAAAACATTGTTGGGGTAAAACTTAAAGGGAAAGACCTAGCACCAAATCCAATTTGCCATCTGATCTAACTTCTGGAGGCAGTCAAAATGATCCTTAGAATTCTTCCCTACCTTATTCCTGTGCTGAGATACAGGCTGCTCCAACCTGCTGTAAAATGCTTGATTTCGAGAGTGAGCGAAACTAATGAAAACATTGTTGGTGGTAAAACCTAAAGGGAAAGACCTAGCACCAAATCCAATTTGCCATCTGATCTAACTTCTGGAGGCAGTCAAAATGATCCTTAGAATTCTTCCCTACCTTATTCCTGTGCTGAGATACAGGCTGCTCCAACCTGCTGTAAAATGCTTGATTTCGAGAGTGAGCGAAACTAATGAAAACATTGGTTGGGGTAAAACCTAAAGGGAAAGACCTAGCACCAAATCCAATTTGCCATCTGATCTAACTTCTGGAGGCAGTCAAAATGAGCATTTGAATTCTTCCCTACCTTATTCCTGTGCTGAGATACAGGCTGCTCCAACCTGCTGTAAAATGCTTGATTTCGAGAGTGAGCGAAACTAATGAAAACATTGTTGGGGTAAAACCTAAAGGGGAAAGACCTAGCACCAAATCCAATTTGCCATCTGATCTAACTTCTGGAGGCAGTCAAAATGAGCATTTGAATTCTTCCCTACCTTATTCCTGTGCTGAGATACAGGCTGCTCCAACCTGCTGTAAAATGCTTGATTTCGAGAGTGAGCGAAACTAATGAAAACATTGTTGGGGGTAAAACCTAAAGGGAAAGACCTAGCACCAAATCCAATTTGCCATCTGATCTAACTTCTGGAGGCAGTCAAAATGATCCTTAGAATTCTTCCCTACCTTATTCCTGTGCTGAGATACAGGCTGCTCCAACCTGCTGTAAAATGCTTGATTTCGAGAGTGAGCGAAACTAATGAAAACATTGTTGGGGTAAAACCTAAAGGGAAAGACCTAGCACCAAATCCAATTTGCCATCTGATCTAACTTCTGGAGGCAGTCAAAATGAGCCTTAGAATTCTTCCCTACCTTATTCCTGTGCTGAGATACAGGCTGCTCCAACCTGCTGTAAAATGCTTGATTTCGAGAGTGAGCGAAACTAATGAAAACATTGTTGGGGTAAAACCTAAAGGGAAAGACCTAGCACCAAATCCAATTTGCCATCTGATCTAACTTCTGGAGGCAGTCAAAATGAGCCTTAGAATTCTTCCCTACCTTATTCCTGTGCTGAGATACAGGCTGCTCCAACCTGCTGTAAAATGCTTGATTTCGAGAGTGAGCGAAACTAATGAAAACATTGTTGGGGTAAAACCTAAAGGGAAAGACCTAGCACCAAATCCAATTTGCCATCTGATCTAACTTCTGGAGGCAGTCAAAATGAGCCTTAGAATTCTTCCCTACCTTATTCCTGTGCTGAGATACAGGCTGCTCCAACCTGCTGTAAAATGCTTGATTTCGAGAGTGAGCGAAACTAATGAAAACATTGTTGGGGTAAAACCTAAAGGGAAAGACCTAGCACCAAATCCAATTTGCCATCTGATCTAACTTCTGGAGGCAGTCAAAATGAGCCTTAGAATTCTTCCCTACCTTATTCCTGTGCTGAGATACAGGCTGCTCCAACCTGCTGTAAAATGCTTGATTTCGAGAGTGAGCGAAACTAATGAAAACATTGTTGGGGTAAAACCTAAAGGAGAAAGACCTAGCACCAAATCCAATTTGCCATCTGATCTAACTTCTGGAGGCAGTCAAAATGAGCCTTAGAATTCTTCCCTACCTTATTCCTGTGCTGAGATACAGGCTGCTCCAACCTGCTGTAAAATGCTTGATTTCGGAGAGTGAGCGAAACTAATGAAAACATTGTTGGGGTAAAACCTAAAGGGAAAGACCTAGCACCAAATCCAATTTGCCATCTGATCTAACTTCTGGAGGCAGTCAAAATGAGCCTTAGAATTCTTCCCTACCTTATTCCTGTGCTGAGATACAGGCTGCTCCAACCTGCTGTAAAATGCTTGATTTCGAGAGTGAGCGAAACTAATGAAAACATTGTTGGGGTAAAACCTAAAGGGAAAGACCTAGCACCAAATCCAATTTGCCATCTGATCTAACTTCTGGAGGCAGTCAAAATGAGCCTTAGAATTCTTCCCTACCTTATTCCTGTGCTGAGATACAGGCTGCTCCAACCTGCTGTAAAAATGCTTGATTTCGAGAGGGAGCGAAACTAATGAAAACATTGTTGGGGTAAAACCTAAAGGGAAAGACCTAGCACCAAATCCAATTTGCCATCTGATCTAACTTCTGGAGGCAGTCAAAATGAGCCTTAGAATTCTTCCCTACCTTATTCCTGTGCTGAGATACAGGCTGCTCCAACCTGCTGTAAAATGCTTGATTTCGAGAGTGAGCGAAACTAATGGAAAACATTGTTGGGGTAAAACCTAAAGGGAAAGACCTAGCACCAAATCCAATTTGCCATCTGATCTAACTTCTGGAGGCAGTCAAAATGAGCCTTAGAATTCTTCCCTACCTTATTCCTGTGCTGAGATACAGGCTGCTCCAACCTGCTGTAAAATGCTTGATTTCGAGAGTGAGCGAAACTAATGAAAACATTGTTGGGGTAAAACCTAAAGGGAAAGGACCTAGCACCAAATCCAATTTGCCATCTGATCTAACTTCTGGAGGCAGTCAAAATGATCCTTAGAATTCTTCCCTACCTTATTCCTGTGCTGAGATACAGGCTGCTCCAACCTGCTGTAAAATGCTTGATTTCGAGAGTGAGCGAAACTAATGAAAACATTGTTGGGGTAAAACCTAAAGGGAAAGACCTAGCACCAAATCCAATTTGCCATCTGATCTAACTTCTGGAGGCAGTCAAAATGAGCCTTAGAATTCTTCCCTACCTTATTCCTGTGCTGAGATACAGGGCTGCTCCAACCTGCTGTAAAATGCTTGATTTCGAGAGTGAGCGAAACTAATGAAAACATTGTTGGGGTAAAACCTAAAGGGAAAGACCTAGCACCAAATCCAATTTGCCATCTGATCTAACTTCTGGAGGCAGTCAAAATGAGCCTTAGAATTCTTCCCTACCTTATTCCTGTGCTGAGATACAGGCTGCTCCAACCTGCTGTAAAATGCTTGATTTCGAGAGTGAGCGAAACTAATGAAAACATTGTTGGGGTAAAAACCTAAAGGGAAAGAGCCTAGCACCAAATCCAATTTGCCATCTGATCTAACTTCTGGAGGCAGTCAAAATGAGCCTTAGAATTCTTCCCTACCTTATTCCTGTGCTGAGATACAGGCTGCTCCAACCTGCTGTAAAATGCTTGATTTCGAGAGTGAGCGAAACTAATGAAAACATTGTTGGGGTAAAACCTAAAGGGAAAGACCTAGCACCAAATCCAATTTGCCATCTGATCTAACTTCTGGAGGCAGTCAAAATGATCCTTAGAATTCTTCCTACCTTATTCCTGTGCTGAGATACAGGCTGCTCCAACCTGCTGTAAAATGCTTGATTTCGAGAGTGAGCGAAACTAATGAAAACATTGTTGGGGTAAAACCTAAAGGGAAAGACCTAGCACCAAATCCAATTTGCCATCTGATCTAACTTCTGGAGGCAGTCAAAATGAGCATTTGAATTCTTCCCTACCTTATTCCTGTGCTGAGATACAGGCTGCTCCAACCTGCTGTAAAATGCTTGATTTCGAGAGTGAGCGAAACTAATGAAAACATTGTTGGGGTAAAACCTAAAGGGAAAGACCCTAGCACCAAATCCAATTTGCCATCTGATCTAACTTCTGGAGGCAGTCAAAATGAGCATTTGAATTCTTCCCTACCTTATTCCTGTGCTGAGATACAGGCTGCTCCAACCTGCTGTAAAATGCTTGATTTCGAGAGTGAGCGAAACTAATGAAAACATTGTTGGGGTAAAACCTAAAGGGAAAGACCTAGCACCAAATCCAATTTGCCATCTGATCTAACTTCTGGAGGCAGTCAAAATGAGCCTTAGAATTCTTCCCTACCTTATTCCTGTGCTGAGATACAGGCTGCTCCAACCTGCTGTAAAATGCTTGATTTCGAGAGTGAGCGAAACTAATGAAAACATTGTTGGGGTAAAACCTAAAGGGAAAGACCTAGCACCAAATCCAATTTGCCATCTGATCTAACTTCTGGAGGCAGTCAAAATGAGCCTTAGAATTCTTCCCTACCTTATTCCTGTGCTGAGATACAGGCTGCTCCAACCTGCTGTAAAATGCTTGATTTCGAGAGTGAGCGAAACTAATGAAAACATTGTTGGGGGTAAAACCTAAAGGGGAAAGACCTAGCACCAAATCCAATTTGCCATCTGATCTAACTTCTGGAGGCAGTCAAAATGATCCTTAGAATTCTTCCCTACCTTATTCCTGTGCTGAGATACAGGCTGCTCCAACCTGCTGTAAAATGCTTGATTTCGAGAGTGAGCGAAACTAATGAAAACATTGTTGGGGTAAAACCTAAAGGGAAAGACCTAGCACCAAATCCAATTGCCATCTGATCTAACTTCTGGAGGCAGTCAAAATGAGCATTTGAATTCTTCCCTACCTTATTCCTGTGCTGAGATACAGGCTGCTCCAACCTGCTGTAAAATGCTTGATTTCGAGAGTGAGCGAAACTAATGAAAACATTGTTGGGGTAAAACTTAAAGGGAAAGACCTAGCACCAAATCCAATTTGCCATCTGATCTAACTTCTGGAGGCAGTCAAAATGAGCCTTAGAATTCTTCCCTACCTTATTCCTGTGCTGAGATACAGGCTGCTCCAACCTGCTGTAAAATGCTTGATTTCGAGAGTGAGCGAAACTAATGAAAACATTGTTGGGGTAAAACCTAAAGGGAAAGACCTAGCACCAAATCCAATTTGCCATCTGATCTAACTTCTGGAGGCAGTCAAAATGAGCCTTAGAATTCTTCCCTACCTTATTCCTGTGCTGAGATACAGGCTGCTCCAACCTGCTGTAAAATGCTTGATTTCGAGAGTGAGCGAAACTAATGAAAACATTGTTGGGGGTAAAACCTAAAGGGAAAGACCTAGCACCAAATCCAATTTGCCATCTGATCTAACTTCTGGAGGCAGTCAAAATGAGCATTTGAATTCTTCCCTACCTTATTCCTGTGCTGAGATACAGGCTGCTCCAACCTGCTGTAAAATGCTTGATTTCGAGAGTGAGCGAAACTAATGAAAACATTGTTGGGGTAAAACCTAAAGGGAAAGGACCTAGCACCAAATCCAATTTGCCATCTGATCTAACTTCTGGAGGCAGTCAAAATGAGCATTTGAATTCTTCCCTACCTTATTCCTGTGCTGAGATACAGGCTGCTCCAACCTGCTGTAAAATGCTTGATTTCGAGAGTGAGCGAAACTAATGAAAACATTGTTGGGGTAAAACCTAAAGGGAAAGACCTAGCACCAAATCCAATTTGCCATCTGATCTAACTTCTGGAGGCAGTCAAAATGATCCTTAGAATTCTTCCCTACCTTATTCCTGTGCTGAGATACAGGCTGCTCCAACCTGCTGTAAAATGCTTGATTTCGAGAGTGAGCGAAACTAATGAAAACATTGTTGGGGTAAAACCTAAAGGGAAAGACCTAGCACCAAATCCAATTTGCCATCTGATCTAACTTCTGGAGGCAGTCAAAATGAGCCTTAGAATTCTTCCCTACCTTATTCCTGTGCTGAGATACAGGCTGCTCCAACCTGCTGTAAAATGCTTGATTTCGAGAGTGAGCGAAACTAATGAAAACATTGTTGGGGTAAAACCTAAAGGGGAAAGACCTAGCACCAAATCCAATTTGCCATCTGATCTAACTTCTGGAGGCAGTCAAAATGAGCCTTAGAATTCTTCCCTACCTTATTCCTGTGCTGAGATACAGGCTGCTCCAACCTGCTGTAAAATGCTTGATTTCGAGAGTGAGCGAAACTAATGAAAACATTGTTGGGGTAAAACCTAAAGGGAAAGACCTAGCACCAATCCAATTTGCCATCTGATCTAACTTCTGGAGGCAGTCAAAATGAGCCTTAGAATTCTTCCCTACCTTATTCCTGTGCTGAGATACAGGCTGCTCCAACCTGCTGTAAAATGCTTGATTTCGAGAGTGAGCGAAACTAATGAAAACATTGTTGGGGTAAAACCTAAAGGGAAAGACCCTAGCACCAAATCCAATTTGCCATCTGATCTAACTTCTGGAGGCAGTCAAAATGAGCATTTGAATTCTTCCCTACCTTATTCCTGTGCTGAGATACAGGCTGCTCCAACCTGCTGTAAAATGCTTGATTTCGAGAGTGAGCGAAACTAATGAAAACATTGTTGGGGTAAAACCTAAAGGGAAAGACCTAGCACCAAATCCAATTTGCCATCTGATCTAACTTCTGGAGGCAGTCAAAATGAGCCTTAGAATTCTTCCCTACCTTATTCCTGTGCTGAGATACAGGCTGCTCCAACCTGCTGTAAAATGCTTGATTTCGAGAGTGAGCGAAACTAATGAAAACATTGTTGGGGTAAAACCTAAAGGGAAAGACCTAGCACCAAATCCAATTTGCCATCTGATCTAACTTCTGGAGGCAGTCAAAATGAGCCTTAGAATTCTTCCCTACCTTATTCCTGTGCTGAGATACAGGCTGCTCCAACCTGCTGTAAAATGCTTGATTTCGAGAGTGAGCGAAACTAATGAAAACATTGTTGGGGTAAAACCTAAAGGGAAAGACCTAGCACCAAATCCAATTTGCCATCTGATCTAACTTCTGGAGGCAGTCAAAATGATCCTTAGAATTCTTCCCTACCTTATTCCTGTGCTGAGATACAGGCTGCTCCAACCTGCTGTAAAATGCTTGATTTCGAGAGTGAGCGAAACTAATGAAAACATTGTTGGGGGTAAAACCTAAAGGGAAAGACCTAGCACCAAATCCAATTTGCCATCTGATCTAACTTCTGGAGGCAGTCAAAATGAGCCTTAGAATTCTTCCCTACCTTATTCCTGTGCTGAGATACAGGCTGCTCCAACCTGCTGTAAAATGCTTGATTTCGAGAGTGAGCGAAACTAATGAAAACATTGTTGGGGTAAAACCTAAAGGGAAAGACCTAGCACCAAATCCAATTTGCCATCTGATCTAACTTCTGGAGGCAGTCAAAATGAGCCTTAGAATTCTTCCCTACCTTATTCCTGTGCTGAGATACAGGCTGCTCCAACCTGCTGTAAAATGCTTGATTTCGAGAGTGAGCGAAACTAATGAAAACATTGTTGGGGTAAAACCTAAAGGGAAAGACCTAGCACCAAATCCAATTTGCCATCTGATCTAACTTCTGGAGGCAGTCAAAATGAGCCTTAGAATTCTTCCCTACCTTATTCCTGTGCTGAGATACAGGCTGCTCCAACCTGCTGTAAAATGCTTGATTTCGAGAGTGAGCGAAACTAATGAAAACATTGTTGGGGTAAAACCTAAAGGGAAAGACCTAGCACCAAATCCAATTTGCCATCTGATCTAACTTCTGGAGGCAGTCAAAATGAGCCTTAGAATTCTTCCCCTACCTTATTCCTGTGCTGAGATACAGGCTGCTCCAACCTGCTGTAAAATGCTTGATTTCGAGAGTGAGCGAAACTAATGAAAACATTGTTGGGGTAAAACCTAAAGGGGAAAGACCTAGCACCAAATCCAATTTGCCATCTGATCTAACTTCTGGAGGCAGTCAAAATGAGCCTTAGAATTCTTCCCTACCTTATTCCTGTGCTGAGATACAGGCTGCTCCAACCTGCTGTAAAATGCTTGATTTCGAGAGTGAGCGAAACTAATGAAAACATTGTTGGGGTAAAACCTAAAGGGAAAGACCTAGCACCAAATCCAATTTGCCATCTGATCTAACTTCTGGAGGCAGTCAAAATGAGCATTAGAATTCTCCCCTACCTTATTCCTGTGCTGAGATACAGGCTGCTCCAACCTGCTGTAAAATGCTTGATTTCGAGAGTGAGCGAAACTAATGAAAACATTGTTGGGGTAAAACCTAAAGGGAAAGACCTAGCACCAAATCCAATTTGCCATCTGATCTAACTTCTGGAGGCAGTCAAAATGATCATTAGAATTCTTCCCTACCTTATTCCTGTGCTGAGATACAGGCTGCTCCAACCTGCTGTAAAATGCTTGATTTCGAGAGTGAGCGAAACTAATGAAAACATTGTTGGGGTAAAACCTAAAGGGAAAGACCTAGCACCAAATCCAATTTGCCATCTGATCTAACTTCTGGAGGCAGTCAAAATGAGCCTTAGAATTCTTCCCTACCTTATTCCTGTGCTGAGATAACAGGCTGCTCCAACCTGCTGTAAAATGCTTGATTTCGAGAGTGAGCGAAACTAATGAAAACATTGTTGGGGTAAAACCTAAAGGGAAAGACCTAGCACCAAATCCAATTTGCCATCTGATCTAACTTCTGGAGGCAGTCAAAATGAGCCTTTGAATTCTTCCCTACCTTATTCCTGTGCTGAGATACAGGCTGCTCCAACCTGCTGTAAAATGCTTGATTTCGAGAGTGAGCGAAACTAATGAAAACATTGTTGGGGTAAAACCTAAAGGGAAAGACCTAGCACCAAATCCAATTTGCCATCTGATCTAACTTCTGGAGGCAGTCAAAATGAGC
>NW_027143842.1:0-46785 GCF_026170545.1 Melanerpes formicivorus
AATATTTCAAGCTTTCGCTCACTCTCGAAATCAAGCATTTTACAGTCAGGTTGGAGCAGCCTGTATCTCAGCACAGGAATAAGGTAGGGAAGAATTCTAAGGATCATTTTTGACTGCCTCCAGAAGTTTAGATCAGATGGCCAATAGGAATTTGGTGCTAGGTCTTTCCCTTTAGGTTTTACCCCAACAATGTTTTCATTAGTTTCGCTCACTCTCGAAATCAAGCATTTTACAGCAGGTTTGGAGCAGCCTGTATCTCAGCACAGGAATAAGGTAGGGAAGAATTCAAATACTCATTTTGGACTGCCTCCAGAAGTTAGATCAGATGGCAAATTGGATTTGGTGCTAGGTCTTTCCCTTTAGGTTTTACCCCAACAATGTTTTCATTAGGTTTCGCTCACTCTCAAAATCAAGCATTTTACAGCAGGTTGGAGCAAGCCTGTATCTCAGCACAGGAATAAGGTAGGAAGAATTCAAATACTCATTTTGACTGCCTCCAGAAGTTTAGATCAGATGGCAAAATTGGATTTGGTTGCTAGGTCTTTCCCTTTAGGTTTTACCCCAACAATGTTTTCATTAGTTTCCGACTCACTCTCGAAATCTAGCATTTTACAGCAGGTTGGAGCAGCCTGTAATCTCAGCACAGGAATAAGGTAGGGAAGAATTCAAATACTCATTTTGACTGCCTCCAGAAGTTAGATCAGATGGCAAATTGGATTTGGTGCTAGGTCTTTCCCTTTAGGTTTTACCCCAACAATGTTTTCATTAGTTTCGCTCACTCTCGAAATCAAGCATTTTACAGCAGGTTAGGAGGCAGCCTGTATCTCAGCACAGGAATAAGGAAGGGAAGGAATTTCTAAGGATCATTTTGACTGCCTCCAGAAGTTAGATCCGATGGCAAATTGGATTTGGTTGCTAGGTCTTTCCCTTTAGTTTTTACCCCAACAATGTTTTCATTAGTTTCGCTCACTCTCGAAATCAAGCATTTTACAGCAGGTTGGAGCAGCCTGTATCTCAGCACAGGAATAAGGTAGGGAAGAATTCTAAGGATCATTTTGACTGCCTCCAGAAAGTTAGATCAGATGGCCAATGGAATTTGGTGCTAGGGTCTTTCCCTTTAGGTTTTACCCCAACAATGTTTTCATTAGTTTTCGCTCACTCTCAAAATCAAGCATTTTACAGCAGGTTGGAGCAGCCTGTATCTCAGCACAGGGAATAAGGTAGGGAAGAATTCTAAGGATCATTTTGACTGCCTCTCAGAAGTTAGATCAGATGGCAAATTGGCATTTGGTGCTAGGTCTTTCCCTTTTAGGTTTTACCCCAACAATGTTTTCATTAGTTTCGCTCACTCTCGAAATCAAGCATTTTACAGCAGGTTGGAGCAGCCCTGTATCTCAGCACAGGAATAAGGTAGGGAAGAATTCTAAGGATCATTTTGACGGCCTCCAGAAGTTAGATCAGATGGCCAATGGAATTTGGTTCTAGTCTTTCCCTTTAGGTTTTACCCCAACAATGTTTTCATTAGTTTCGCTCACTCTCGAAATCAAGCATTTTACAGCAGGTTGGAGCAGCCTGTATCTCAGCACAGGAATAAGGTAGGGAAGAATTCAAATACTCATTTTGACTGCCTCCCAAGAAGTTAGATCAGATGGCAAATTGGATTTGGTGCTAGGTCTTTCCCTTTAGGTTTTACCCCAACAATGTTTTCATTAGTTTCGCTCACGCTCTCGAAATCAAGCATTTTACAGCAGGTTGGAGCAGCCTGTATCTCAGCACAGGGGAATAAGGAAGGGAAGAATTCTAAAGGATCATTTTGACTACCTCCAGAAGTTAGATCCGATGGCAAATTGGATTTGGTGCTAGGTCTTTCCCTTTAGGTTTTACCCCAACAATGTTTTCAATTAGTTTCGCTCACTCTCGAAATCAAGCATTTTACAGCAGGTTGGAGCAGCCTGTATCTCAGCACAGGAATAAGGTAGGGAAGAATTCAAATACTCATTTTGACTGCCTCCAGAAGTTAGATCAGATGGCAAATTGGATTTTGGTGCTAGGTCTTTCCCTTTAGGTTTTACCCCAACAATGTTTTCATTAGTTTTCGCTCACTCTCGAAATCAAGCATTTTACAGCAGGTTGAGCAGCCTGTATCTCAGCACAGGAATAAGGTAGGGAAGAATTCTAAGGATCATTTTGACTGCCTCCAGAAGTTAGATCAGATGGCAAATTGGATTTGGTGCTAGGTCTTTCCCTTAGGTTTTACCCCAACAATGTTTTTCATTAGTTTCGCTCACTCTCGAAATCAAGCATTTTACAGCAGGTTGGAGCAGCCTGTATCTCAGCACAGGGAATAAGGTAGGGAAGAAGATTCAAATACTCATTTTGACTGCCTCCAGAAGTTAGATCAGATGGCAAATTGGATTTGGTGCTCAGGTCTTTCCCTTTAGGTTTTACCCAACAATGTTTTCATTAGTTTTCGCTCACTCTCGAAATCAAGCATTTTACAGCAGGTTGGAGCAGCCTGTATCTCAGCACAGGGAATAAGGAAGGGAAGAATTCTAAGGATCATTTTGACTGCCTCCAGAAGTTAGATCAGATGGCAAATTGGATTTGGTGCTAGGTCTTTCCCTTTAGGTTTTACCCCAACAATGTTTTCATTAGTTTCGGCCTCACTCTCGAAATCAAGCATTTTACTAGCAGGTTGGAGCAGCCTGTATCTCAGCACAGGAATAAGGTAGGGAAGAATTCAAATACTCATATTGACTGCCTCCAGAAGTTAGATCAGATGGCAAAATTGGATTTGGTGCTAGGTCTTTCCCTTTAGGTTTTACCCCAACAATGTTTTCATTAGTTTCGCTCACTCTCGAAATCAAGCATTTTACAGCAGGTTGGAGCAGCCTGTATCTCAGCACAGGAATAAGGGAAAGGGGAAAGAATTCTAAGGATCATTTTGACTGCCTCCAGAAGTTAGATCCGATGGCAAATTGGATTTGGTGCTAGGGTCTTTCCCTTTTAGGTTTTACGCCAACAATGTTTTCATTAGTTTCGCTCACTCTCGAAATCAAGCATTTTACAGCAGGTTGGAGCAGCCTGTATCTCAGCACAGGAATAAGGTAGGGAAGAATTCTAAGGATCATTTTGACTGCCTCCAGAAGTTAGATCAGATGGCAAATTGGATTTGGTGCTAGGTCTTTCCCTTTAGGTTTACCCCAACAATGTTTTCATTAGTTTCGCTCACTCTCGATAATCAAGCATTTTACAGCAGGTTGGAGCAGGCCTGTATCTCAGCACAGGAATAAGGTAGGGAAGAATTCTAAGGATCATTTTGACTGCCTCCAGAAGTTAGATCAGATGGCAAATTGGATTTGGTGCTAGGTCTTTCCCTTTAGGTTTTACCCCAACAATGTTTTCATTAGTTTCGCTCACTCTCGAAATCAAGCATTTTACAGCAGGTTGGAGCAGCCTGTATCTCAGCACAGGAATAAGGTAGGGAAGAATTCAAATACTCATTTTGACTGCCTCCAGAAGTTAGATCAGATGGCAAATTGGTTTGGGTGCTAGGTCCTTTCCCTTTAGGTTTTTACCCCAACAATGTTTTCATTAGTTTTCGCTCACTCTCGAAATCAAGCATTTTACAGCAGGTTGGAGCAGCCTGTATCTCAGCACAGGGAATAAGGAAGGGAAGAATTCTAAGGATCATTTTGACTGCCTCCAGAAGATTAGATCAGATGGCAAATTGGATTTGGTGCTAGGTCTTTCCCTTTAGGTTTTACCCCAACAATGTTTTCATTAGTTTCGCTCACTCTCGAAATCAAGCATTTTACAGCAGGTTGGAGCAGCCTGTATCTCAGCACAGGAATAAGGGTAGGGAAGAATTCTAAGGATCATTTTGACTGCCTCCAGAAGTTAGATCAGATGGGCAAATTGGATTTTGGTGCTAGGTTCTTTCCCTTTAGGTTTTACCCCAACAATGTTTTCATTAGTTTCGCTCACTCTCGAAATCAAGCATTTTACAGCAGGTTGGAGCAGCCTGTATCTCAGCATAGGAATAAGGTAGGGAAGAATTCAAATACTCATTTTGACTGCCTCCAGAAGTTAGATCAGATGGCAAATTGGATTTGGTGCTAGGTCTTTCCCTTTAGGTTTTACCCCAACAATGTTTTCATTAGTTTCGCTCATCTCTCGAAATCAAGCATTTTACAGCAGGTTGGAGCAGCCTGTATCTCAGCACAGGAATAAGGTAGGGAAGAATTCTAAGGATCATTTTGACTGCCTCCAGAAGTTAGATCAGATGGCCAGTGGAATTTGGTGCTAGGTCTTTCCCTTTAGGTTTTTACCCCAACAATGTTTTCATTAGTTTCGCTCACTCTCGAAATCAAGCATTTTACAGCAGGTTTGGAGCAGCCTGTATCTCAGCACAGGAATAAGGTAGGGAAGAATTCAAATACTCATTTTGACTGCCTCCAGAAGTTAGATCAGATGGCAATTGGATTTGGTGCTAGGTCTTTCCCTTTAGGTTTTACCCCAACAATGTTTTCATTAGTTTTCGCTCACTCTCAAAATCAAGCATTTTACAGCAGGTTGGAGCAGCCTGTATCTCAGCACAGGAATAAGGTAGGGAAGAATTCAAATACTCACTTTGACTGCCTCCAGAAGTTAGATCAGATGGCAAATTGGATTTGGTGCTAGGTCCTTTCCCCTTTAGGTTTTACCCCAACAATGTTTTTCATTAGTTTCGCTCACTCTCGAAATCAAGCATTTTACAGCAGGTTGGAGCAGCCTGTATCTCAGCACAGGAATAAGGTAGGGAAGAATTCTAAGGATCATTTTGACTGCCTCCAGAAGTTAGATCCGATGGCAAATTGGATTTGGTGCTAGGTCTTTCCCTTTAGGTTTTACCCAACAATGTTTTCATTAGTTTCGCTCACTCTCGAAATCAAGCATTTTACAGCAGGTTGGAGCAGCCTGTATCTCAGCACAGGAATAAGGTAGGGAAGAATTCTAAGGATCATTTTGACTGCCCTCCAGAAGTTAGATCAGATGGCAAATTGGATTTGGTGCTAGGTCTTTCCCTTTAGGTTTTACCCCAACAATGTTTTCATTAGTTTCGCTCACTCTCGAAATCAAGCATTTTACAGCAGATTGGAGCAGCCTGTATCTCAGCACAGGAATAAGGAAGGGAAGAATTCTAAGGATCATTTTGACTGCCTCCAGAAGTTAGATCAGATGGCAAATTGGATTGTTGGTGCTAGGTCTTTCCCTTTAGGTTTTACCCCAACAATGTTTTCATTAGTTTCGCTCACTCTCGAAATCAAGCATTTTACAGCAGGTTGGAGCAGCCTGTATCTCAGCACAGGAATAAGGGTAGGGAAGAATTCTAAGGATCATTTTGACTGCCTCCAGAAGTTAGATCAGATGGCAAATTGGATTTGGTGCTAGGTCTTTCCCTTTAGTTTTACCCCAACAATGTTTTCATTAGTTTCGCTCACTCTCGAAATCAAGCATTTTACAGCAGGTTGGAGCAGCCTGTTATCTCAGCACAGGAATAAGGTAGGGAAGAATTCAAATACTCATTTTGACTGCCTCCAGAAGTTAGATCAGATGGCAAATTGGATTTGGTGCTAGGTCTTTCCCCTTTAGGTTTTACCCCAACAATGTTTTCATTAGTTTCGCTCACTCTCGGAAATCAAGCATTTTACAGCAGGTTGGAGCCAGCCTGTATCTCGAGCACAGGAATAAGGTAGGGAAGAATTCAAATACTCATTTTGACTGCCTCCAGAAGTTAGATCAGATGGCAAATTGGATTTGGTGCTAGGTCTTTCCCTTTAGGTTTTACCCCAACAATGTTTTCATTAGTTTCGCTCACTCTCGAAATCAAGCATTTTACAGCAGGTTGGAGCAGCCTGTATCTCAGCACAGGAATAAGGTAGGGAAGAATTCTAAGGATCATTTTTGACTGCCTCCAGAAGTTAGATCAGATGGCAATGGAATTTGGTGCTAGGTCTTTCCCTTTAGGTTTTACCCCAACAATGTTTTTCATTAGTTTCGCCTCACTCTCGAAATCAAGCATTTTACAGCAGGTTGGAGCAGCCTGTATCTCAGCACAGGAATAAGGTAGGGAAGAATATCAAATACTCATTTTGACTGCCTCCAGAAGTTAGATCAGATGGCAAACTGGATTTGGTGCTAGGTCTTTCCCTTTAGGTTTTACCCCAACAATGTTTTTCATTAGTTTCGCTCACTCTCAAATCAAGCATTTTACAGCAGGTTGGAGCTGCCTGTATCTCAGCACAGGAATAAGGAAGGGAAAGAATTCTAAGGATCATTTTGACTGCCTCCAGAAGTTAGATCAGATGGCAAAATTGGATTTGGTGCTAGGTCTTTCCCTTTAGGTTTTACCCCCAACAATGTTTTCATTAGTTTCGCTCACTCTCGAAATCAAGCATTTTACAGCAGGTTGGAGCAGCCTGTATCTCAGCACAGGAATAAGGTAGGGAAGAATTCAAATACTCATTTTGACTGCCTCCAGAAGTTAGATCAGATGGCAAATTGGATTTGGTGCTAGGTCTTTCCCTTTAGGTTTTACCCCAACAATGTTTTCATTAGTTTCGCTCACTCTCGAAATCAAGCATTTTACAGCAGGTTGGAGCAGCCTGTATCTCAGCACAGGAATAAGGAAGGAAGAATTCTAAGGATCATTTTGACTGCCTCCAGAAGTTAGATCCGATGGCAAATTGGATTTGGGTGCTAGGTCTTTCCCTTTAGGTTTTACCCCAACAATGTTTTCATTAGTTTTCGCTCACTCTCGAAATCAAGCATTTTACAGCAGGTTGGAGCAGCCTGTATCTCAGCACAGGAATAAGGTAGGGAAGAATTCTAAGGATCATTTTGGACTGCCTCCAGAAGTTAGATCAGATGGCAAATTGGATTTGGTGCTAGGTCTTTCCCTTTAGGTTTTACCCCAACAATGTTTTCATTAGTTTCGCTCACTCTCGAAATCAAGCATTTTTACAGCAGGTTGGAGCAGCCTGTATCTCAGCACAGGAATAAGGTAGGGAAGAATTCAAATACTCATTTTGACTGCCCTCCAGAAGTTAGATCAGATGGCAAATTGGATTTGGTGCTAGGTCTTTCCCTTTAGGTTTTACCCCAACAATGTTTTCATTAGTTTTCGCTCACTCTCGAAATCAAGCATTTTACAGCAGGTTGGAGCAGCCTGTATCTCAGCACAGGAATAAGGTAGGGAAGAATTCTAAGGATCATTTTGACTGCCTCCAGAAGTTAGATCAGATGGCCAAATTGGATTTGGTGCTAGGGTCGTTTCCCTTTTAGGTTTTACCCCAACAATGTTTTCATTAGTTTCGCTCACTCTCGAAATCAAGCATTTTACAGCAGGTTGGAGCAGCCTGTATCTCAGCACAGGAATAGGTAGGGGAAGAATTCTAAGGATCATTTTGACTGCCTCCAGAAGTTAGATCAGATGGCAAATTGGATTTGGTGCTAGGTCTTTCCCTTTTAGGTTTTACCCCCAACAATGTTTTCATTAGTTTCGCTCACTCTCGAAATCAAGCATTTTACAGCAGGTTGGAGCAGCCTGTATCTCAGCACAGGAATAAGGAAGGGAAGAATTCTAAGGATCATTTTGACTGCAAGGGAAGAATTCTAAGGATCATTTTGACTGCCTCCAGAAGTTAGATCAGATGGCAAATTGGATTTGGTGCTAGGTCTTTCCCTTTAGGTTTTACCCCAACAATGTTTTCATTAGTTTCGCTCACTCTCGAAATCAAGCATTTTACAGCAGGTTGGAGCAGCCTGTATCTCAGCACAGGAATAAGGTAGGGAAGAATTCAAATACTCATTTTGACTGCCTCCAGAAGTTAGATCAGATGGCAAATTGGATTTGGTGCTAGGTCTTTCCCTTTAGGTTTTACCCCAACAATGTTTTCATTAGTTTCGCTCACTCTCGAAATCAAGCATTTTACAGCAGGTTGGAGCAGCCTGTATCTCAGCACAGGAATAAGGTAGGGAAGAATTCAAATACTCATTTTGACTGCCTCCAGAAGTTAGATCCGATGGCAAATTGGATTTGGTGCTAGGTCTTTCCCTTTAGGTTTTACCCCAACAATGTTTTCATTAGTTTCGCTCACTCTCGAAATCAAGCATTTTACAGCAGGTTGGAGCAGCCTGTATCTCAGCACAGGAATAAGGTAGGGAAGAATTCAAATACTCATTTTGACTGCCTCCAGAAGTTAGATCAGATGGCAAATTGGATTTGGTGCTAGGTCTTTCCCTTTAGGTTTTACCCCAACAATGTTTTCATTAGTTTCGCTCACTCTCGAAATCAAGCATTTTACAGCAGGTTGGAGCAGCCTGTATCTCAGCACAGGAATAAGGTAGGGAAGAATTCTAAGGATCATTTTGACTGCCTCCAGAAGTTAGATCAGATGGCCAATGGAATTTGGTGCTAGGTCTTTCCCTTTAGGTTTTACCCCAACAATGTTTTCATTAGTTTCGCTCACTCTCGAAATCAAGCATTTTACAGCAGGTTGGAGCAGCCTGTATCTCAGCACAGGAATAAGGTAGGGAAGAATTCAAATACTCATTTTGACTGCCTCCAGAAGTTAGATCAGATGGCAAACTGGATTTGGTGCTAGGTCTTTCCCTTTAGGTTTTACCCCAACAATGTTTTCATTAGTTTCGCTCACTCTCAAAATCAAGCATTTTACAGCAGGTTGGAGCAGCCTGTATCTCAGCACAGGAATAAGGTAGGGAAGAATTCTAAGGATCATTTTGACTGCCTCCAGAAGTTAGATCAGATGGCAAATTGGATTTGGTGCTAGGTCTTTCCCTTTAGGTTTTACCCCAACAATGTTTTCATTAGTTTCGCTCACTCTCGAAATCAAGCATTTTACAGCAGGTTGGAGCAGCCTGTATCTCAGCACAGGAATAAGGTAGGGAAGAATTCTAAGGATCATTTTGACTGCCTCCAGAAGTTAGATCAGATGGCAAATTGGATTTGGTGCTAGGTCTTTCCCTTTAGGTTTTACCCCAACAATGTTTTCATTAGTTTCGCTCACTCTCGAAATCAAGCATTTTACAGCAGGTTGGAGCAGCCTGTATCTCAGCACAGGAATAAGGTAGGGAAGAATTCAAATACTCATTTTGACTGCCTCCAGAAGTTAGATCAGATGGCAAATTGGATTTGGTGCTAGGTCTTTCCCTTTAGGTTTTACCCCAACAATGTTTTCATTAGTTTCGCTCACTCTCGAAATCAAGCATTTTACAGCAGGTTGGAGCAGCCTGTATCTCAGCACAGGAATAAGGAAGGGAAGAATTCTAAGGATCATTTTGACTGCCTCCAGAAGTTAGATCCGATGGCAAATTGGATTTGGTGCTAGGTCTTTCCCTTTAGGTTTTACCCCAACAATGTTTTCATTAGTTTCGCTCACTCTCGAAATCAAGCATTTTACAGCAGGTTGGAGCAGCCTGTATCTCAGCACAGGAATAAGGTAGGGAAGAATTCTAAGGATCATTTTGACTGCCTCCAGAAGTTAGATCAGATGGCAAATTGGATTTGGTGCTAGGTCTTTCCCTTTAGGTTTTACCCCAACAATGTTTTCATTAGTTTCGCTCACTCTCGAAATCAAGCATTTTACAGCAGGTTGGAGCAGCCTGTATCTCAGCACAGGAATAAGGTAGGGAAGAATTCAAATACTCATTTTGACTGCCTCCAGAAGTTAGATCAGATGGCAAATTGGATTTGGTGCTAGGTCTTTCCCTTTAGGTTTTACCCCAACAATGTTTTCATTAGTTTCGCTCACTCTCGAAATCAAGCATTTTACAGCAGGTTGGAGCAGCCTGTATCTCAGCACAGGAATAAGGTAGGGAAGAATTCTAAGGATCATTTTGACTGCCTCCAGAAGTTAGATCAGATGGCAAATTGGATTTGGTGCTAGGTCTTTCCCTTTAGGTTTTACCCCAACAATGTTTTCATTAGTTTCGCTCACTCTCGAAATCAAGCATTTTACAGCAGGTTGGAGCAGCCTGTATCTCAGCACAGGAATAAGGTAGGGAAGAATTCTAAGGATCATTTTGACTGCCTCCAGAAGTTAGATCAGATGGCAAATTGGATTTGGTGCTAGGTCTTTCCCTTTAGGTTTTACCCCAACAATGTTTTCATTAGTTTCGCTCACTCTCGAAATCAAGCATTTTACAGCAGGTTGGAGCAGCCTGTATCTCAGCACAGGAATAAGGTAGGGAAGAATTCAAATACTCATTTTGACTGCCTCCAGAAGTTAGATCAGATGGCAAATTGGATTTGGTGCTAGGTCTTTCCCTTTAGGTTTTACCCCAACAATGTTTTCATTAGTTTCGCTCACTCTCGAAATCAAGCATTTTACAGCAGTTGGAGCAGCCTGTATCTCAGCACAGGAATAAGGAAGGGAAGAATTCTAAGGATCATTTTGACTGCCTCCAGAAGTTAGATCCGATGGCAAATTGGATTTGGTGCTAGGTCTTTCCCTTTAGGTTTTACCCCAACAATGTTTTCATTAGTTTCGCTCACTCTCGAAATCAAGCATTTTACAGCAGGTTGGAGCAGCCTGTATCTCAGCACAGGAATAAGGTAGGGAAGAATTCTAAGGATCATTTTGACTGCCTCCAGAAGTTAGATCAGATGGCAAATTGGATTTGGTGCTAGGTCTTTCCCTTTAGGTTTTACCCCAACAATGTTTTCATTAGTTTCGCTCACTCTCGAAATCAAGCATTTTACAGCAGGTTGGAGCAGCCTGTATCTCAGCACAGGAATAAGGTAGGGAAGAATTCAAATACTCATTTTGACTGCCTCCAGAAGTTAGATCAGATGGCAAATTGGATTTGGTGCTAGGTCTTTCCCTTTAGGTTTTACCCCAACAATGTTTTCATTAGTTTCGCTCACTCTCGAAATCAAGCATTTTACAGCAGGTTGGAGCAGCCTGTATCTCAGCACAGGAATAAGGTAGGGAAGAATTCTAAGGATCATTTTGACTGCCTCCAGAAGTTAGATCAGATGGCAAATTGGATTTGGTGCTAGGTCTTTCCCTTTAGGTTTTACCCCAACAATGTTTTCATTAGTTTCGCTCACTCTCGAAATCAAGCATTTTACAGCAGGTTGGAGCAGCCTGTATCTCAGCACAGGAATAAGGTAGGGAAGAATTCTAAGGATCATTTTGACTGCCTCCAGAAGTTAGATCAGATGGCAAATTGGATTTGGTGCTAGGTCTTTCCCTTTAGGTTTTACCCCAACAATGTTTTCATTAGTTTCGCTCACTCTCGAAATCAAGCATTTTACAGCAGGTTGGAGCAGCCTGTATCTCAGCACAGGAATAAGGAAGGGAAGAATTCTAAGGATCATTTTGACTGCCTCCAGAAGTTAGATCAGATGGCAAATTGGATTTGGTGCTAGGTCTTTCCCTTTAGGTTTTACCCCAACAATGTTTTCATTAGTTTCGCTCACTCTCGAAATCAAGCATTTTACAGCAGGTTGGAGCAGCCTGTATCTCAGCACAGGAATAAGGTAGGGAAGAATTCAAATACTCATTTTGACTGCCTCCAGAAGTTAGATCAGATGGCAAATTGGATTTGGTGCTAGGTCTTTCCCTTTAGGTTTTACCCCAACAATGTTTTCATTAGTTTCGCTCACTCTCGAAATCAAGCATTTTACAGCAGGTTGGAGCAGCCTGTATCTCAGCACAGGAATAAGGTAGGGAAGAATTCAAATACTCATTTTGACTGCCTCCAGAAGTTAGATCCGATGGCAAATTGGATTTGGTGCTAGGTCTTTCCCTTTAGGTTTTACCCCAACAATGTTTTCATTAGTTTCGCTCACTCTCGAAATCAAGCATTTTACAGCAGGTTGGAGCAGCCTGTATCTCAGCACAGGAATAAGGTAGGGAAGAATTCAAATACTCATTTTGACTGCCTCCAGAAGTTAGATCAGATGGCAAATTGGATTTGGTGCTAGGTCTTTCCCTTTAGGTTTTACCCCAACAATGTTTTCATTAGTTTCGCTCACTCTCGAAATCAAGCATTTTACAGCAGGTTGGAGCAGCCTGTATCTCAGCACAGGAATAAGGTAGGGAAGAATTCAAATACTCATTTTGACTGCCTCCAGAAGTTAGATCAGATGGCAAATTGGATTTGGTGCTAGGTCTTTCCCTTTAGGTTTTACCCCAACAATGTTTTCATTAGTTTCGCTCACTCTCGAAATCAAGCATTTTACAGCAGGTTGGAGCAGCCTGTATCTCAGCACAGGAATAAGGAAGGGAAGAATTCTAAGGATCATTTTGACTGCCTCCAGAAGTTAGATCCGATGGCAAATTGGATTTGGTGCTAGGTCTTTCCCTTTAGGTTTTACCCCAACAATGTTTTCATTAGTTTCGCTCACTCTCGAAATCAAGCATTTTACAGCAGGTTGGAGCAGCCTGTATCTCAGCACAGGAATAAGGTAGGGAAGAATTCTAAGGATCATTTTGACTGCCTCCAGAAGTTAGATCAGATGGCCAATGGAATTTGGTGCTAGGTCTTTCCCTTTAGGTTTTACCCCAACAATGTTTTCATTAGTTTCGCTCACTCTCAAAATCAAGCATTTTACAGCAGGTTGGAGCAGCCTGTATCTCAGCACAGGAATAAGGTAGGGAAGAATTCTAAGGATCATTTTGACTGCCTCCAGAAGTTAGATCAGATGGCAAATTGGATTTGGTGCTAGGTCTTTCCCTTTAGGTTTTACCCCAACAATGTTTTCATTAGTTTCGCTCACTCTCGAAATCAAGCATTTTACAGCAGGTTGGAGCAGCCTGTATCTCAGCACAGGAATAAGGTAGGGAAGAATTCTAAGGATCATTTTGACTGCCTCCAGAAGTTAGATCAGATGGCCAATGGAATTTGGTTCTAGGTCTTTCCCTTTAGGTTTTACCCCAACAATGTTTTCATTAGTTTCGCTCACTCTCGAAATCAAGCATTTTACAGCAGGTTGGAGCAGCCTGTATCTCAGCACAGGAATAAGGTAGGGAAGAATTCAAATACTCATTTTGACTGCCTCCAGAAGTTAGATCAGATGGCAAATTGGATTTGGTGCTAGGTCTTTCCCTTTAGGTTTTACCCCAACAATGTTTTCATTAGTTTCGCTCACTCTCGAAATCAAGCATTTTACAGCAGGTTGGAGCAGCCTGTATCTCAGCACAGGAATAAGGAAGGGAAGAATTCTAAGGATCATTTTGACTACCTCCAGAAGTTAGATCCGATGGCAAATTGGATTTGGTGCTAGGTCTTTCCCTTTAGGTTTTACCCCAACAATGTTTTCATTAGTTTCGCTCACTCTCGAAATCAAGCATTTTACAGCAGGTTGGAGCAGCCTGTATCTCAGCACAGGAATAAGGTAGGGAAGAATTCAAATACTCATTTTGACTGCCTCCAGAAGTTAGATCAGATGGCAAATTGGATTTGGTGCTAGGTCTTTCCCTTTAGGTTTTACCCCAACAATGTTTTCATTAGTTTCGCTCACTCTCGAAATCAAGCATTTTACAGCAGGTTGGAGCAGCCTGTATCTCAGCACAGGAATAAGGTAGGGAAGAATTCTAAGGATCATTTTGACTGCCTCCAGAAGTTAGATCAGATGGCAAATTGGATTTGGTGCTAGGTCTTTCCCTTTAGGTTTTACCCCAACAATGTTTTCATTAGTTTCGCTCACTCTCGAAATCAAGCATTTTACAGCAGGTTGGAGCAGCCTGTATCTCAGCACAGGAATAAGGTAGGGAAGAATTCAAATACTCATTTTGACTGCCTCCAGAAGTTAGATCAGATGGCAAATTGGATTTGGTGCTAGGTCTTTCCCTTTAGGTTTTACCCCAACAATGTTTTCATTAGTTTCGCTCACTCTCGAAATCAAGCATTTTACAGCAGGTTGGAGCAGCCTGTATCTCAGCACAGGAATAAGGAAGGGAAGAATTCTAAGGATCATTTTGACTGCCTCCAGAAGTTAGATCAGATGGCAAATTGGATTTGGTGCTAGGTCTTTCCCTTTAGGTTTTACCCCAACAATGTTTTCATTAGTTTCGCTCACTCTCGAAATCAAGCATTTTACAGCAGGTTGGAGCAGCCTGTATCTCAGCACAGGAATAAGGTAGGGAAGAATTCAAATACTCATATTGACTGCCTCCAGAAGTTAGATCAGATGGCAAATTGGATTTGGTGCTAGGTCTTTCCCTTTAGGTTTTACCCCAACAATGTTTTCATTAGTTTCGCTCACTCTCGAAATCAAGCATTTTACAGCAGGTTGGAGCAGCCTGTATCTCAGCACAGGAATAAGGAAGGGAAGAATTCTAAGGATCATTTTGACTGCCTCCAGAAGTTAGATCCGATGGCAAATTGGATTTGGTGCTAGGTCTTTCCCTTTAGGTTTTACGCCAACAATGTTTTCATTAGTTTCGCTCACTCTCGAAATCAAGCATTTTACAGCAGGTTGGAGCAGCCTGTATCTCAGCACAGGAATAAGGTAGGGAAGAATTCTAAGGATCATTTTGACTGCCTCCAGAAGTTAGATCAGATGGCAAATTGGATTTGGTGCTAGGTCTTTCCCTTTAGGTTTTACCCCAACAATGTTTTCATTAGTTTCGCTCACTCTCGAAATCAAGCATTTTACAGCAGGTTGGAGCAGCCTGTATCTCAGCACAGGAATAAGGTAGGGAAGAATTCTAAGGATCATTTTGACTGCCTCCAGAAGTTAGATCAGATGGCAAATTGGATTTGGTGCTAGGTCTTTCCCTTTAGGTTTTACCCCAACAATGTTTTCATTAGTTTCGCTCACTCTCGAAATCAAGCATTTTACAGCAGGTTGGAGCAGCCTGTATCTCAGCACAGGAATAAGGTAGGGAAGAATTCAAATACTCATTTTGACTGCCTCCAGAAGTTAGATCAGATGGCAAATTGGATTTGGTGCTAGGTCTTTCCCTTTAGGTTTTACCCCAACAATGTTTTCATTAGTTTCGCTCACTCTCGAAATCAAGCATTTTACAGCAGGTTGGAGCAGCCTGTATCTCAGCACAGGAATAAGGAAGGGAAGAATTCTAAGGATCATTTTGACTGCCTCCAGAAGTTAGATCAGATGGCAAATTGGATTTGGTGCTAGGTCTTTCCCTTTAGGTTTTACCCCAACAATGTTTTCATTAGTTTCGCTCACTCTCGAAATCAAGCATTTTACAGCAGGTTGGAGCAGCCTGTATCTCAGCACAGGAATAAGGTAGGGAAGAATTCTAAGGATCATTTTGACTGCCTCCAGAAGTTAGATCAGATGGCAAATTGGATTTGGTGCTAGGTCTTTCCCTTTAGGTTTTACCCCAACAATGTTTTCATTAGTTTCGCTCACTCTCGAAATCAAGCATTTTACAGCAGGTTGGAGCAGCCTGTATCTCAGCATAGGAATAAGGTAGGGAAGAATTCAAATACTCATTTTGACTGCCTCCAGAAGTTAGATCAGATGGCAAATTGGATTTGGTGCTAGGTCTTTCCCTTTAGGTTTTACCCCCAACAATGTTTTCATTAGTTTCGCTCACTCTCGAAATCAAGCATTTTACAGCAGGTTGGAGCAGCCTGTATCTCAGCACAGGAATAAGGTAGGGAAGAATTCTAAGGATCATTTTGACTGCCTCCAGAAGTTAGATCAGATGGCCAGTGGAATTTGGTGCTAGGTCTTTCCCTTTAGGTTTTACCCCAACAATGTTTTCATTAGTTTCGCTCACTCTCGAAATCAAGCATTTTACAGCAGGTTGGAGCAGCCTGTATCTCAGCACAGGAATAAGGTAGGGAAGAATTCAAATACTCATTTTGACTGCCTCCAGAAGTTAGATCAGATGGCAAATTGGATTTGGTGCTAGGTCTTTCCCTTTAGGTTTTACCCCAACAATGTTTTCATTAGTTTCGCTCACTCTCAAAATCAAGCATTTTACAGCAGGTTGGAGCAGCCTGTATCTCAGCACAGGAATAAGGTAGGGAAGAATTCAAATACTCACTTTGACTGCCTCCAGAAGTTAGATCAGATGGCAAATTGGATTTGGTGCTAGGTCTTTCCCTTTAGGTTTTACCCCAACAATGTTTTCATTAGTTTCGCTCACTCTCGAAATCAAGCATTTTACAGCAGGTTGGAGCAGCCTGTATCTCAGCACAGGAATAAGGTAGGGAAGAATTCTAAGGATCATTTTGACTGCCTCCAGAAGTTAGATCCGATGGCAAATTGGATTTGGTGCTAGGTCTTTCCCTTTAGGTTTTACCCCAACAATGTTTTCATTAGTTTCGCTCACTCTCGAAATCAAGCATTTTACAGCAGGTTGGAGCAGCCTGTATCTCAGCACAGGAATAAGGTAGGGAAGAATTCTAAGGATCATTTTGACTGCCTCCAGAAGTTAGATCAGATGGCAAATTGGATTTGGTGCTAGGTCTTTCCCTTTAGGTTTTACCCCAACAATGTTTTCATTAGTTTCGCTCACTCTCGAAATCAAGCATTTTACAGCAGATTGGAGCAGCCTGTATCTCAGCACAGGAATAAGGAAGGGAAGAATTCTAAGGATCATTTTGACTGCCTCCAGAAGTTAGATCAGATGGCAAATTGGATTTGGTGCTAGGTCTTTCCCTTTAGGTTTTACCCCAACAATGTTTTCATTAGTTTCGCTCACTCTCGAAATCAAGCATTTTACAGCAGGTTGGAGCAGCCTGTATCTCAGCACAGGAATAAGGTAGGGAAGAATTCTAAGGATCATTTTGACTGCCTCCAGAAGTTAGATCAGATGGCAAATTGGATTTGGTGCTAGGTCTTTCCCTTTAGGTTTTACCCCAACAATGTTTTCATTAGTTTCGCTCACTCTCGAAATCAAGCATTTTACAGCAGGTTGGAGCAGCCTGTATCTCAGCACAGGAATAAGGTAGGGAAGAATTCAAATACTCATTTTGACTGCCTCCAGAAGTTAGATCAGATGGCAAATTGGATTTGGTGCTAGGTCTTTCCCTTTAGGTTTTACCCCAACAATGTTTTCATTAGTTTCGCTCACTCTCGAAATCAAGCATTTTACAGCAGGTTGGAGCAGCCTGTATCTCAGCACAGGAATAAGGTAGGGAAGAATTCAAATACTCATTTTGACTGCCTCCAGAAGTTAGATCAGATGGCAAATTGGATTTGGTGCTAGGTCTTTCCCTTTAGGTTTTACCCCAACAATGTTTTCATTAGTTTCGCTCACTCTCGAAATCAAGCATTTTACAGCAGGTTGGAGCAGCCTGTATCTCAGCACAGGAATAAGGTAGGGAAGAATTCTAAGGATCATTTTGACTGCCTCCAGAAGTTAGATCAGATGGCCAATGGAATTTGGTGCTAGGTCTTTCCCTTTAGGTTTTACCCCAACAATGTTTTCATTAGTTTCGCTCACTCTCGAAATCAAGCATTTTACAGCAGGTTGGAGCAGCCTGTATCTCAGCACAGGAATAAGGTAGGGAAGAATTCAAATACTCATTTTGACTGCCTCCAGAAGTTAGATCAGATGGCAAACTGGATTTGGTGCTAGGTCTTTCCCTTTAGGTTTTACCCCAACAATGTTTTCATTAGTTTCGCTCACTCTCAAAATCAAGCATTTTACAGCAGGTTGGAGCAGCCTGTATCTCAGCACAGGAATAAGGAAGGGAAGAATTCTAAGGATCATTTTGACTGCCTCCAGAAGTTAGATCAGATGGCAAATTGGATTTGGTGCTAGGTCTTTCCCTTTAGGTTTTACCCCAACAATGTTTTCATTAGTTTCGCTCACTCTCGAAATCAAGCATTTTACAGCAGGTTGGAGCAGCCTGTATCTCAGCACAGGAATAAGGTAGGGAAGAATTCAAATACTCATTTTGACTGCCTCCAGAAGTTAGATCAGATGGCAAATTGGATTTGGTGCTAGGTCTTTCCCTTTAGGTTTTACCCCAACAATGTTTTCATTAGTTTCGCTCACTCTCGAAATCAAGCATTTTACAGCAGGTTGGAGCAGCCTGTATCTCAGCACAGGAATAAGGAAGGGAAGAATTCTAAGGATCATTTTGACTGCCTCCAGAAGTTAGATCCGATGGCAAATTGGATTTGGTGCTAGGTCTTTCCCTTTAGGTTTTACCCCAACAATGTTTTCATTAGTTTCGCTCACTCTCGAAATCAAGCATTTTACAGCAGGTTGGAGCAGCCTGTATCTCAGCACAGGAATAAGGTAGGGAAGAATTCTAAGGATCATTTTGACTGCCTCCAGAAGTTAGATCAGATGGCAAATTGGATTTGGTGCTAGGTCTTTCCCTTTAGGTTTTACCCCAACAATGTTTTCATTAGTTTCGCTCACTCTCGAAATCAAGCATTTTACAGCAGGTTGGAGCAGCCTGTATCTCAGCACAGGAATAAGGTAGGGAAGAATTCAAATACTCATTTTGACTGCCTCCAGAAGTTAGATCAGATGGCAAATTGGATTTGGTGCTAGGTCTTTCCCTTTAGGTTTTACCCCAACAATGTTTTCATTAGTTTCGCTCACTCTCGAAATCAAGCATTTTACAGCAGGTTGGAGCAGCCTGTATCTCAGCACAGGAATAAGGTAGGGAAGAATTCTAAGGATCATTTTGACTGCCTCCAGAAGTTAGATCAGATGGCAAATTGGATTTGGTGCTAGGTCTTTCCCTTTAGGTTTTACCCCAACAATGTTTTCATTAGTTTCGCTCACTCTCGAAATCAAGCATTTTACAGCAGGTTGGAGCAGCCTGTATCTCAGCACAGGAATAAGGTAGGGAAGAATTCTAAGGATCATTTTGACTGCCTCCAGAAGTTAGATCAGATGGCAAATTGGATTTGGTGCTAGGTCTTTCCCTTTAGGTTTTACCCCAACAATGTTTTCATTAGTTTCGCTCACTCTCGAAATCAAGCATTTTACAGCAGGTTGGAGCAGCCTGTATCTCAGCACAGGAATAAGGAAGGGAAGAATTCTAAGGATCATTTTGACTGCCTCCAGAAGTTAGATCAGATGGCAAATTGGATTTGGTGCTAGGTCTTTCCCTTTAGGTTTTACCCCAACAATGTTTTCATTAGTTTCGCTCACTCTCGAAATCAAGCATTTTACAGCAGGTTGGAGCAGCCTGTATCTCAGCACAGGAATAAGGTAGGGAAGAATTCAAATACTCATTTTGACTGCCTCCAGAAGTTAGATCAGATGGCAAATTGGATTTGGTGCTAGGTCTTTCCCTTTAGGTTTTACCCCAACAATGTTTTCATTAGTTTCGCTCACTCTCGAAATCAAGCATTTTACAGCAGGTTGGAGCAGCCTGTATCTCAGCACAGGAATAAGGTAGGGAAGAATTCAAATACTCATTTTGACTGCCTCCAGAAGTTAGATCCGATGGCAAATTGGATTTGGTGCTAGGTCTTTCCCTTTAGGTTTTACCCCAACAATGTTTTCATTAGTTTCGCTCACTCTCGAAATCAAGCATTTTACAGCAGGTTGGAGCAGCCTGTATCTCAGCACAGGAATAAGGTAGGGAAGAATTCAAATACTCATTTTGACTGCCTCCAGAAGTTAGATCAGATGGCAAATTGGATTTGGTGCTAGGTCTTTCCCTTTAGGTTTTACCCCAACAATGTTTTCATTAGTTTCGCTCACTCTCGAAATCAAGCATTTTACAGCAGGTTGGAGCAGCCTGTATCTCAGCACAGGAATAAGGTAGGGAAGAATTCTAAGGATCATTTTGACTGCCTCCAGAAGTTAGATCAGATGGCCAATGGAATTTGGTGCTAGGTCTTTCCCTTTAGGTTTTACCCCAACAATGTTTTCATTAGTTTCGCTCACTCTCGAAATCAAGCATTTTACAGCAGGTTGGAGCAGCCTGTATCTCAGCACAGGAATAAGGTAGGGAAGAATTCAAATACTCATTTTGACTGCCTCCAGAAGTTAGATCAGATGGCAAACTGGATTTGGTGCTAGGTCTTTCCCTTTAGGTTTTACCCCAACAATGTTTTCATTAGTTTCGCTCACTCTCAAAATCAAGCATTTTACAGCAGGTTGGAGCAGCCTGTATCTCAGCACAGGAATAAGGTAGGGAAGAATTCAAATACTCATTTTGACTGCCTCCAGAAGTTAGATCAGATGGCAAATTGGATTTGGTGCTAGGTCTTTCCCTTTAGGTTTTACCCCAACAATGTTTTCATTAGTTTCGCTCACTCTCGAAATCAAGCATTTTACAGCAGGTTGGAGCAGCCTGTATCTCAGCACAGGAATAAGGTAGGGAAGAATTCTAAGGATCATTTTGACTGCCTCCAGAAGTTAGATCAGATGGCAAATTGGATTTGGTGCTAGGTCTTTCCCTTTAGGTTTTACCCCAACAATGTTTTCATTAGTTTCGCTCACTCTCGAAATCAAGCATTTTACAGCAGGTTGGAGCAGCCTGTATCTCAGCACAGGAATAAGGTAGGGAAGAATTCAAATACTCATTTTGACTGCCTCCAGAAGTTAGATCAGATGGCAAATTGGATTTGGTGCTAGGTCTTTCCCTTTAGGTTTTACCCCAACAATGTTTTCATTAGTTTCGCTCACTCTCGAAATCAAGCATTTTACAGCAGGTTGGAGCAGCCTGTATCTCAGCACAGGAATAAGGAAGGGAAGAATTCTAAGGATCATTTTGACTGCCTCCAGAAGTTAGATCCGATGGCAAATTGGATTTGGTGCCAGGTCTTTCCCTTTAGGTTTTACCCCAACAATGTTTTCATTAGTTTCGCTCACTCTCGAAATCAAGCATTTTACAGCAGGTTGGAGCAGCCTGTATCTCAGCACAGGAATAAGGTAGGGAAGAATTCTAAGGATCATTTTGACTGCCTCCAGAAGTTAGATCAGATGGCAAATTGGATTTGGTGCTAGGTCTTTCCCTTTAGGTTTTACCCCAACAATGTTTTCATTAGTTTCGCTCACTCTCGAAATCAAGCATTTTACAGCAGGTTGGAGCAGCCTGTATCTCAGCACAGGAATAAGGTAGGGAAGAATTCAAATACTCATTTTGACTGCCTCCAGAAGTTAGATCAGATGGCAAATTGGATTTGGTGCTAGGTCTTTCCCTTTAGGTTTTACCCCAACAATGTTTTCATTAGTTTCGCTCACTCTCGAAATCAAGCATTTTACAGCAGGTTGGAGCAGCCTGTATCTCAGCACAGGAATAAGGTAGGGAAGAATTCTAAGGATCATTTTGACTGCCTCCAGAAGTTAGATCAGATGGCAAATTGGATTTGGTGCTAGGTCTTTCCCTTTAGGTTTTACCCCAACAATGTTTTCATTAGTTTCGCTCACTCTCGAAATCAAGCATTTTACAGCAGGTTGGAGCAGCCTGTATCTCAGCACAGGAATAAGGTAGGGAAGAATTCTAAGGATCATTTTGACTGCCTCCAGAAGTTAGATCAGATGGCAAATTGGATTTGGTGCTAGGTCTTTCCCTTTAGGTTTTACCCCAACAATGTTTTCATTAGTTTCGCTCACTCTCGAAATCAAGCATTTTACAGCAGGTTGGAGCAGCCTGTATCTCAGCACAGGAATAAGGTAGGGAAGAATTCAAATACTCATTTTGACTGCCTCCAGAAGTTAGATCAGATGGCAAATTGGATTTGGTGCTAGGTCTTTCCCTTTAGGTTTTACCCCAACAATGTTTTCATTAGTTTCGCTCACTCTCGAAATCAAGCATTTTACAGCAGGTTGGAGCAGCCTGTATCTCAGCACAGGAATAAGGAAGGGAAGAATTCTAAGGATCATTTTGACTGCCTCCAGAAGTTAGATCCGATGGCAAATTGGATTTGGTGCTAGGTCTTTCCCTTTAGGTTTTACCCCAACAATGTTTTCATTAGTTTCGCTCACTCTCGAAATCAAGCATTTTACAGCAGGTTGGAGCAGCCTGTATCTCAGCACAGGAATAAGGTAGGGAAGAATTCTAAGGATCATTTTGACTGCCTCCAGAAGTTAGATCAGATGGCAAATTGGATTTGGTGCTAGGTCTTTCCCTTTAGGTTTTACCCCAACAATGTTTTCATTAGTTTCGCTCACTCTCAAAATCAAGCATTTTACAGCAGGTTGGAGCAGCCTGTATCTCAGCACAGGAATAAGGTAGGGAAGAATTCAAATACTCATTTTGACTGCCTCCAGAAGTTAGATCAGATGGCAAATTGGATTTGGTGCTAGGTCTTTCCCTTTAGGTTTTACCCCAACAATGTTTTCATTAGTTTCGCTCACTCTCGAAATCAAGCATTTTACAGCAGGTTGGAGCAGCCTGTATCTCAGCACAGGAATAAGGTAGGGAAGAATTCTAAGGATCATTTTGACTGCCTCCAGAAGTTAGATCAGATGGCAAATTGGATTTGGTGCTAGGTCTTTCCCTTTAGGTTTTACCCCAACAATGTTTTCATTAGTTTCGCTCACTCTCGAAATCAAGCATTTTACAGCAGGTTGGAGCAGCCTGTATCTCAGCACAGGAATAAGGTAGGGAAGAATTCTAAGGATCATTTTGACTGCCTCCAGAAGTTAGATCAGATGGCAAATTGGATTTGGTGCTAGGTCTTTCCCTTTAGGTTTTACCCCAACAATGTTTTCATTAGTTTCGCTCACTCTCGAAATCAAGCATTTTACAGCAGGTTGGAGCAGCCTGTATCTCAGCACAGGAATAAGGAAGGGAAGAATTCTAAGGATCATTTTGACTGCCTCCAGAAGTTAGATCAGATGGCAAATTGGATTTGGTGCTAGGTCTTTCCCTTTAGGTTTTACCCCAACAATGTTTTCATTAGTTTCGCTCACTCTCGAAATCAAGCATTTTACAGCAGGTTGGAGCAGCCTGTATCTCAGCACAGGAATAAGGTAGGGAAGAATTCAAATACTCATTTTGACTGCCTCCAGAAGTTAGATCAGATGGCAAATTGGATTTGGTGCTAGGTCTTTCCCTTTAGGTTTTACCCCAACAATGTTTTCATTAGTTTCGCTCACTCTCGAAATCAAGCATTTTACAGCAGGTTGGAGCAGCCTGTATCTCAGCACAGGAATAAGGTAGGGAAGAATTCAAATACTCATTTTGACTGCCTCCAGAAGTTAGATCCGATGGCAAATTGGATTTGGTGCTAGGTCTTTCCCTTTAGGTTTTACCCCAACAATGTTTTCATTAGTTTCGCTCACTCTCGAAATCAAGCATTTTACAGCAGGTTGGAGCAGCCTGTATCTCAGCACAGGAATAAGGTAGGGAAGAATTCAAATACTCATTTTGACTGCCTCCAGAAGTTAGATCAGATGGCAAATTGGATTTGGTGCTAGGTCTTTCCCTTTAGGTTTTACCCCAACAATGTTTTCATTAGTTTCGCTCACTCTCGAAATCAAGCATTTTACAGCAGGTTGGAGCAGCCTGTATCTCAGCACAGGAATAAGGTAGGGAAGAATTCTAAGGATCATTTTGACTGCCTCCAGAAGTTAGATCAGATGGCCAATGGAATTTGGTGCTAGGTCTTTCCCTTTAGGTTTTACCCCAACAATGTTTTCATTAGTTTCGCTCACTCTCGAAATCAAGCATTTTACAGCAGGTTGGAGCAGCCTGTATCTCAGCACAGGAATAAGGTAGGGAAGAATTCAAATACTCATTTTGACTGCCTCCAGAAGTTAGATCAGATGGCAAACTGGATTTGGTGCTAGGTCTTTCCCTTTAGGTTTTACCCCAACAATGTTTTCATTAGTTTCGCTCACTCTCAAAATCAAGCATTTTACAGCAGGTTGGAGCAGCCTGTATCTCAGCACAGGAATAAGGTAGGGAAGAATTCAAATACTCATTTTGACTGCCTCCAGAAGTTAGATCAGATGGCAAATTGGATTTGGTGCTAGGTCTTTCCCTTTAGGTTTTACCCCAACAATGTTTTCATTAGTTTCGCTCACTCTCGAAATCAAGCATTTTACAGCAGGTTGGAGCAGCCTGTATCTCAGCACAGGAATAAGGAAGGGAAGAATTCTAAGGATCATTTTGACTGCCTCCAGAAGTTAGATCAGATGGCAAATTGGATTTGGTGCTAGGTCTTTCCCTTTAGGTTTTACCCCAACAATGTTTTCATTAGTTTCGCTCACTCTCGAAATCAAGCATTTTACAGCAGGTTGGAGCAGCCTGTATCTCAGCACAGGAATAAGGTAGGGAAGAATTCAAATACTCATTTTGACTGCCTCCAGAAGTTAGATCAGATGGCAAATTGGATTTGGTGCTAGGTCTTTCCCTTTAGGTTTTACCCCAACAATGTTTTCATTAGTTTCGCTCACTCTCGAAATCAAGCATTTTACAGCAGGTTGGAGCAGCCTGTATCTCAGCACAGGAATAAGGAAGGGAAGAATTCTAAGGATCATTTTTGACTGCCTCCAGAAGTTAGATCCGATGGCAAATTGGATTTGGTGCTAGGTCTTTCCCTTTAGGTTTTACCCCAACAATGTTTTCATTAGTTTCGCTCACTCTCGAAATCAAGCATTTTACAGCAGGTTGGAGCAGCCTGTATCTCAGCACAGGAATAAGGTAGGGAAGAATTCTAAGGATCATTTTGACTGCCTCCAGAAGTTAGATCAGATGGCAAATTGGATTTGGTGCTAGGTCTTTCCCTTTAGGTTTTACCCCAACAATGTTTTCATTAGTTTCGCTCACTCTCGAAATCAAGCATTTTACAGCAGGTTGGAGCAGCCTGTATCTCAGCACAGGAATAAGGTAGGGAAGAATTCAAATACTCATTTTGACTGCCTCCAGAAGTTAGATCAGATGGCAAATTGGATTTGGTGCTAGGTCTTTCCCTTTAGGTTTTACCCCAACAATGTTTTCATTAGTTTCGCTCACTCTCGAAATCAAGCATTTTACAGCAGGTTGGAGCAGCCTGTATCTCAGCACAGGAATAAGGTAGGGAAGAATTCTAAGGATCATTTTGACTGCCTCCAGAAGTTAGATCAGATGGCAAATTGGATTTGGTGCTAGGTCTTTCCCTTTAGGTTTTACCCCAACAATGTTTTCATTAGTTTCGCTCACTCTCGAAATCAAGCATTTTACAGCAGGTTGGAGCAGCCTGTATCTCAGCACAGGAATAAGGTAGGGAAGAATTCTAAGGATCATTTTGACTGCCTCCAGAAGTTAGATCAGATGGCAAATTGGATTTGGTGCTAGGTCTTTCCCTTTAGGTTTTACCCCAACAATGTTTTCATTAGTTTCGCTCACTCTCGAAATCAAGCATTTTACAGCAGGTTGGAGCAGCCTGTATCTCAGCACAGGAATAAGGTAGGGAAGAATTCTAAGGATCATTTTGACTGCCTCCAGAAGTTAGATCAGATGGCAAATTGGATTTGGTGCTAGGTCTTTCCCTTTAGGTTTTACCCCAACAATGTTTTCATTAGTTTCGCTCACTCTCGAAATCAAGCATTTTACAGCAGGTTGGAGCAGCCTGTATCTCAGCACAGGAATAAGGAAGGGAAGAATTCTAAGGATCATTTTGACTGCCTCCAGAAGTTAGATCCGATGGCAAATTGGATTTGGTGCTAGGTCTTTCCCTTTAGGTTTTACCCCAACAATGTTTTCATTAGTTTCGCTCACTCTCGAAATCAAGCATTTTACAGCAGGTTGGAGCAGCCTGTATCTCAGCACAGGAATAAGGTAGGGAAGAATTCTAAGGATCATTTTGACTGCCTCCAGAAGTTAGATCAGATGGCAAATTGGATTTGGTGCTAGGTCTTTCCCTTTAGGTTTTACCCCAACAATGTTTTCATTAGTTTCGCTCACTCTCGAAATCAAGCATTTTACAGCAGGTTGGAGCAGCCTGTATCTCAGCACAGGAATAAGGTAGGGAAGAATTCTAAGGATCATTTTGACTGCCTCCAGAAGTTAGATCAGATGGCAAATTGGATTTGGTGCTAGGTCTTTCCCTTTAGGTTTTACCCCAACAATGTTTTCATTAGTTTCGCTCACTCTCGAAATCAAGCATTTTACAGCAGGTTGGAGCAGCCTGTATCTCAGCACAGGAATAAGGTAGGGAAGAATTCTAAGGATCATTTTGACTGCCTCCAGAAGTTAGATCAGATGGCAAATTGGATTTGGTGCTAGGTCTTTCCCTTTAGGTTTTACCCCAACAATGTTTTCATTAGTTTCGCTCACTCTCGAAATCAAGCATTTTACAGCAGGTTGGAGCAGCCTGTATCTCAGCACAGGAATAAGGTAGGGAAGAATTCTAAGGATCATTTTGACTGCCTCCAGAAGTTAGATCAGATGGCAAATTGGATTTGGTGCTAGGTCTTTCCCTTTAGGTTTTACCCCAACAATGTTTTCATTAGTTTCGCTCACTCTCGAAATCAAGCATTTTACAGCAGGTTGGAGCAGCCTGTATCTCAGCACAGGAATAAGGTAGGGAAGAATTCTAAGGATCATTTTGACTGCCTCCAGAAGTTAGATCAGATGGCAAATTGGATTTGGTGCTAGGTCTTTCCCTTTAGGTTTTACCCCAACAATGTTTTCATTAGTTTCGCTCACTCTCGAAATCAAGCATTTTACAGCAGGTTGGAGCAGCCTGTATCTCAGCACAGGAATAAGGTAGGGAAGAATTCTAAGGATCATTTTGACTGCCTCCAGAAGTTAGATCAGATGGCAAATTGGATTTGGTGCTAGGTCTTTCCCTTTAGGTTTTACCCCAACAATGTTTTCATTAGTTTCGCTCACTCTCGAAATCAAGCATTTTACAGCAGGTTGGAGCAGCCTGTATCTCAGCACAGGAATAAGGTAGGGAAGAATTCTAAGGATCATTTTGACTGCCTCCAGAAGTTAGATCAGATGGCAAATTGGATTTGGTGCTAGGTCTTTCCCTTTAGGTTTTACCCCAACAATGTTTTCATTAGTTTCGCTCACTCTCGAAATCAAGCATTTTACAGCAGGTTGGAGCAGCCTGTATCTCAGCACAGGAATAAGGTAGGGAAGAATTCTAAGGATCATTTTGACTGCCTCCAGAAGTTAGATCAGATGGCAAATTGGATTTGGTGCTAGGTCTTTCCCTTTAGGTTTTACCCCAACAATGTTTTCATTAGTTTCGCTCACTCTCGAAATCAAGCATTTTACAGCAGGTTGGAGCAGCCTGTATCTCAGCACAGGAATAAGGAAGGGAAGAATTCTAAGGATCATTTTGACTGCCTCCAGAAGTTAGATCCGATGGCAAATTGGATTTGGTGCTAGGTCTTTCCCTTTAGGTTTTACCCCAACAATGTTTTCATTAGTTTCGCTCACTCTCGAAATCAAGCATTTTACAGCAGGTTGGAGCAGCCTGTATCTCAGCACAGGAATAAGGTAGGGAAGAATTCTAAGGATCATTTTGACTGCCTCCAGAAGTTAGATCAGATGGCAAATTGGATTTGGTGCTAGGTCTTTCCCTTTAGGTTTTACCCCAACAATGTTTTCATTAGTTTCGCTCACTCTCGAAATCAAGCACAGGCAGGTTGGAGCAGCCTGTATCTCAGCACAGGAATAAGGTAGGGAAGAATTCTAAGGATCATTTTGACTGCCTCCAGAAGTTAGATCAGATGGCAAATTGGATTTGGTGCTAGGTCTTTCCCTTTAGGTTTTACCCCAACAATGTTTTCATTAGTTTCGCTCACTCTCGAAATCAAGCATTTTACAGCAGGTTGGAGCAGCCTGTATCTCAGCACAGGAATAAGGTAGGGAAGAATTCTAAGGATCATTTTGACTGCCTCCAGAAGTTAGATCAGATGGCAAATTGGATTTGGTGCTAGGTCTTTCCCTTTAGGTTTTACCCCAACAATGTTTTCATTAGTTTCGCTCACTCTCGAAATCAAAGCATTTTACAGCAGGTTGGAGCAGCCTGTATCTCAGCACAGGAATAAGGTAGGGAAGAATTCTAAGGATCATTTTGACTGCCTCCAGAAGTTAGATCAGATGGCAAATTGGATTTGGTGCTAGGTCTTTCCCTTTAGGTTTTACCCCAACAATGTTTTCATTAGTTTTGCTCACTCTCGAAATCAAGCATTTTACAGCAGGTTGGAGCAGCCTGTATCTCAGCACAGGAATAAGGTAGGGAAGAATTCTAAGGATCATTTTGACTGCCTCCAGAAGTTAGATCAGATGGCAAATTGGATTTGGTGCTAGGTCTTTCCCTTTAGGTTTTACCCCAACAATGTTTTCATTAGTTTTCGCTCACTCTCGAAATCAAGCATTTTACAGCAAGGTTGGAGCAGCCTGTATCTCAGCACAGGAATAAGGTAGGGAAGAATTCTAAGGATCATTTTGACTGCCTCCAGAAGTTAGATCAGATGGCAAATTGGATTTGGTGCTAGGTCTTTCCCTTTAGGTTTTACCCCAACAATGTTTTCATTAGTTTCGCTCACTCTCGAAATCAAGCATTTTACAGCAGGTTGGAGCAGCCTGTATCTCAGCACAGGAATAAGGTAGGGAAGAATTCTAAGGCTCATTTTGACTGCCTCCAGAAGTTAGATCAGATGGCAAATTGGATTTGGTGCTAGGTCTTTCCCTTTAGGTTTTACCCCAACAATGTTTTCATTAGTTTCGCTCACTCTCGAAATCAAGCATTTTACAGCAGGTTGGAGCAGCCTGTATCTCAGCACAGGAATAAGGTAGGGAAGAATTCTAAGGATCATTTTGACTGCCTCCAGAAGTTAGATCAGATGGCAAATTGGATTTGGTGCTAGGTCTTTCCCTTTAGGTTTTACCCCAACAATGTTTTCATTAGTTTCGCTCACTCTCGAAATCAAGCATTTTACAGCAGGTTGGAGCAGCCTGTATCTCAGCACAGGAATAAGGTAGGGGAAGAATTCTAAGGATCATTTTGACTGCCTCCAGAAGTTAGATCCGATGGCAAATTGGATTTGGTGCTAGTTCTTTCCCTTTAGGTTTTTACCCAACAATGTTTTCATTAGTTTCGCTCACTCTCGAAATCAAGCATTTTACAGCAGGTTGGAGCAGCCTGTATCTCAGCACAGGAATAAGGTAGGGAAGAATTCAAATACTCATTTTCACTGCCTCCAGAAGTTAGATCAGATGGCAAATTGGATTTGGTGCTAGGTCTTTCCCTTTAGGTTTTACCCCAACAATGTTTTCATTAGTTTCGCTCACTCTCGAAATCAAGCATTTTACAGCAGGTTGGAGCAGCCTGTATCTCAGCACAGGAATAAGGTAGGGAAGAATTCTAAGGATCATTTTGACTGCCTCCAGAAGTTAGATCAGATGGCAAATTGGATTTGGTGCTAGGTCTTTCCCTTTAGGTTTTACCCCAACAATGTTTTCATTAGTTTCGCTCACTCTCGAAATCAAGCATTTTACAGCAGGTTGGAGCAGCCTGTATCTCAGCACAGGAATAAGGTAGGGAAGAATTCAAATACTCATTTTGACTGCCTCCAGAAGTTAGATCAGATGGCAAATTGGATTTGGTGCTAGGTCTTTCCCTTTAGGTTTTACCCCAACAATGTTTTCATTAGTTTCGCTCACTCTCGAAATCAAGCATTTTACAGCAGGTTGGAGCAGCCTGTATCTCAGCACAGGAATAAGGTAGGGAAGAATTCAAATACTCATTTTGACTGCCTCCAGAAGTTAGATCAGATGGCAAATTGGATTTGGTGCTAGGTCTTTCCCTTTAGGTTTTACCCCAACAATGTTTTCATTAGTTTCGCTCACTCTCGAAATCAAGTATTTTACAGCAGGTTGGAGCAGCCTGTATCTCAGCACAGGAATAAGGTAGGGAAGAATTCTAAGGATCATTTTGACTGCCTCCAGAAGTTAGATCAGATGGCAAATTGGATTTGGTGCTAGGTCTTTCCCTTTAGGTTTTACCCCAACAATGTTTTCATTAGTTTCGCTCACTCTCGAAATCAAGCATTTTACAGCAGGTTGGAGCAGCCTGTATCTCAGCACAGGAATAAGGTAGGGAAGAATTCTAAGGATCATTTTGACTGCCTCCAGAAGTTAGATCAGATGGCAAATTGGATTTGGTGCTAGGTCTTTCCCTTTAGGTTTTACCCCAACAATGTTTTCATTAGTTTCGCTCACTCTCGAAATCAAGCATTTTACAGCAGGTTGGAGCAGCCTGTATCTCAGCACAGGAATAAGGTAGGGAAGAATTCTAAGGATCATTTTGACTGCCTCCAGAAGTTAGATCAGATGGCAAATTGGATTTGGTGCTAGGTCTTTCCCTTTAGGTTTTACCCCAACAATGTTTTCATTAGTTTCGCTCACTCTCGAAATCAAGCATTTTACAGCAGGTTGGAGCAGCCTGTATCTCAGCACAGGAATAAGGAAGGGAAGAATTCTAAGGATCATTTTGACTGCCTCCAGAAGTTAGATCCGATGGCAAATTGGATTTGGTGCTAGGTCTTTCCCTTTAGGTTTTACCCCAACAATGTTTTCATTAGTTTCGCTCACTCTCGAAATCAAGCATTTTACAGCAGGTTGGAGCAGCCTGTATCTCAGCACAGGAATAAGGTAGGGAAGAATTCTAAGGATCATTTTGACTGCCTCCAGAAGTTAGATCAGATGGCAAATTGGATTTGGTGCTAGGTCTTTCCCTTTAGGTTTTACCCCAACAATGTTTTCATTAGTTTCGCTCACTCTCGAAATCAAGCATTTTACAGCAGGTTGGAGCAGCCTGTATCTCAGCACAGGAATAAGGTAGGGAAGAATTCTAAGGATCATTTTGACTGCCTCCAGAAGTTAGATCAGATGGCAAATTGGATTTGGTGCTAGGTCTTTCCCTTTAGGTTTTACCCCAACAATGTTTTCATTAGTTTCGCTCACTCTCGAAATCAAGCATTTTACAGCAGGTTGGAGCAGCCTGTATCTCAGCACAGGAATAAGGTAGGGAAGAATTCTAAGGATCATTTTGACTGCCTCCAGAAGTTAGATCAGATGGCAAATTGGATTTGGTGCTAGGTCTTTCCCTTTAGGTTTTACCCCAACAATGTTTTCATTAGTTTCGCTCACTCTCGAAATCAAGCATTTTACAGCAGGTTGGAGCAGCCTGTATCTCAGCACAGGAATAAGGTAGGGAAGAATTCTAAGGATCATTTTGACTGCCTCCAGAAGTTAGATCAGATGGCAAATTGGATTTGGTGCTAGGTCTTTCCCTTTAGGTTTTACCCCAACAATGTTTTCATTAGTTTCGCTCACTCTCGAAATCAAGCATTTTACAGCAGGTTGGAGCAGCCTGTATCTCAGCACAGGAATAAGGTAGGGAAGAATTCTAAGGATCATTTTGACTGCCTCCAGAAGTTAGATCAGATGGCAAATTGGATTTGGTGCTAGGTCTTTCCCTTTAGGTTTTACCCCAACAATGTTTTCATTAGTTTCGCTCACTCTCGAAATCAAGCATTTTACAGCAGGTTGGAGCAGCCTGTATCTCAGCACAGGAATAAGGTAGGGAAGAATTCTAAGGATCATTTTGACTGCCTCCAGAAGTTAGATCAGATGGCAAATTGGATTTGGTGCTAGGTCTTTCCCTTTAGGTTTTACCCCAACAATGTTTTCATTAGTTTCGCTCACTCTCGAAATCAAGCATTTTACAGCAGGTTGGAGCAGCCTGTATCTCAGCACAGGAATAAGGTAGGGAAGAATTCTAAGGATCATTTTGACTGCCTCCAGAAGTTAGATCAGATGGCAAATTGGATTTGGTGCTAGGTCTTTCCCTTTAGGTTTTACCCCAACAATGTTTTCATTAGTTTCGCTCACTCTCGAAATCAAGCATTTTACAGCAGGTTGGAGCAGCCTGTATCTCAGCACAGGAATAAGGTAGGGAAGAATTCTAAGGATCATTTTGACTGCCTCCAGAAGTTAGATCAGATGGCAAATTGGATTTGGTGCTAGGTCTTTCCCTTTAGGTTTTACCCCAACAATGTTTTCATTAGTTTCGCTCACTCTCGAAATCAAGCATTTTACAGCAGGTTGGAGCAGCCTGTATCTCAGCACAGGAATAAGGAAGGGAAGAATTCTAAGGATCATTTTGACTGCCTCCAGAAGTTAGATCCGATGGCAAATTGGATTTGGTGCTAGGTCTTTCCCTTTAGGTTTTACCCCAACAATGTTTTCATTAGTTTCGCTCACTCTCGAAATCAAGCATTTTACAGCAGGTTGGAGCAGCCTGTATCTCAGCACAGGAATAAGGTAGGGAAGAATTCAAATACTCATTTTGACTGCCTCCAGAAGTTAGATCAGATGGCAAATTGGATTTGGTGCTAGGTCTTTCCCTTTAGGTTTTACCCCAACAATGTTTTCATTAGTTTCGCTCACTCTCAAAATCAAGCATTTTACAGCAGGTTGGAGCAGCCTGTATCTCAGCACAGGAATAAGGTAGGGAAGAATTCTAAGGCTCATTTTGACTGCCTCCAGAAGTTAGATCAGATGGCAAATTGGATTTGGTGCTAGGTCTTTCCCTTTAGGTTTTACCCCAACAATGTTTTCATTAGTTTCGCTCACTCTCGAAATCAAGCATTTTACAGCAGGTTGGAGCAGCCTGTATCTCAGCACAGGAATAAGGTAGGGAAGAATTCTAAGGATCATTTTGACTGCCTCCAGAAGTTAGATCAGATGGCAAATTGGATTTGGTGCTAGGTCTTTCCCTTTAGGTTTTACCCCAACAATGTTTTCATTAGTTTCGCTCACTCTCGAAATCAAGCATTTTACAGCAGGTTGGAGCAGCCTGTATCTCAGCACAGGAATAAGGTAGGGAAGAATTCTAAGGATCATTTTGACTGCCTCCAGAAGTTAGATCAGATGGCAAATTGGATTTGGTGCTAGGTCTTTCCCTTTAGGTTTTACCCCAACAATGTTTTCATTAGTTTTGCTCACTCTCGAAATCAAGCATTTTACAGCAGGTTGGAGCAGCCTGTATCTCAGCACAGGAATAAGGTAGGGAAGAATTCTAAGGATCATTTTGACTGCCTCCAGAAGTTAGATCAGATGGCAAATTGGATTTGGTGCTAGGTCTTTCCCTTTAGGTTTTACCCCAACAATGTTTTCATTAGTTTCGCTCACTCTCGAAATCAAGCATTTTACAGCAGGTTGGAGCAGCCTGTATCTCAGCACAGGAATAAGGTAGGGAAGAATTCTAAGGATCATTTTGACTGCCTCCAGAAGTTAGATCAGATGGCAAATTGGATTTGGTGCTAGGTCTTTCCCTTTAGGTTTTACCCCAACAATGTTTTCATTAGTTTCGCTCACTCTCGAAATCAAGCATTTTACAGCAGGTTGGAGCAGGCCTGTATCTCAGCACAGGAATAAGGTAGGGAAGAATTCTAAGGCTCATTTTGACTGCCTCCAGAAGTTAGATCAGATGGCAAATTGGATTTGGTGCTAGGTCTTTCCCTTTAGGTTTTACCCCAACAATGTTTTTCATTAGTTTCGCTCACTCTCGAAATCAAGCATTTTACAGCAGGTTGGAGCAGCCTGTATCTCAGCACAGGAATAAGGTAGGGAAGAATTCTAAGGCTCATTTTGACTGCCTCCAGAAGTTAGATCCGATGGCAAATTGGATTTGGTGCTAGGTCTTTCCCTTTAGGTTTTACCCCAACAATGTTTTCATTAGTTTCGCTCACTCTCGAAATCAAGCATTTTACAGCAGGTTGGAGCAGCCTGTATCTCAGCACAGGAATAAGGTAGGGAAGAATTCAAATACTCATTTTGACTGCCTCCAGAAGTTAGATCAGATGGCAAATTGGATTTGGTGCTAGGTCTTTCCCTTTAGGTTTTACCCCAACAATGTTTTCATTAGTTTCGCTCACTCTCGAAATCAAGCATTTTACAGCAGGTTGGAGCAGCCTGTATCTCAGCACAGGAATAAGGTAGGGAAGAATTCTAAGGCTCATTTTGACTGCCTCCAGAAGTTAGATCAGATGGCAAATTGGATTTGGTGCTAGGTCTTTCCCTTTAGGTTTTACCCCAACAATGTTTTCATTAGTTTCGCTCACTCTCGAAATCAAGCATTTTACAGCAGGTTGGAGCAGCCTGTATCTCAGCACAGGAATAAGGTAGGGAAGAATTCTAAGGATCATTTTGACTGCCTCCAGAAGTTAGATCCGATGGCAAATTGGATTTGGTGCTAGGTCTTTCCCTTTAGGTTTTTACCCCAACAATGTTTTCATTAGTTTCGCTCACTCTCGAAATCAAGCATTTTACAGCAGGTTGGAGCAGCCTGTATCTCAGCACAGGAATAAGGTAGGGAAGAATTCAAATACTCATTTTGACTGCCTCCAGAAGTTAGATCAGATGGCAAATTGGATTTGGTGCTAGGTCTTTCCCTTTAGGTTTTACCCCAACAATGTTTTCATTAGTTTCGCTCACTCTCGAAATCAAGCATTTTACAGCAGGTTGGAGCAGCCTGTATCTCAGCACAGGAATAAGGTAGGGAAGAATTCTAAGGATCATTTTGACTGCCTCCAGAAGTTAGATCAGATGGCAAATTGGATTTGGTGCTAGGTCTTTCCCTTTAGGTTTTACCCCAACAATGTTTTCATTAGTTTCGCTCACTCTCGAAATCAAGCATTTTACAGCAGGTTGGAGCAGCCTGTATCTCAGCACAGGAATAAGGTAGGGAAGAATTCAAATACTCATTTTGACTGCCTCCAGAAGTTAGATCAGATGGCAAATTGGATTTGGTGCTAGGTCTTTCCCTTTAGGTTTTACCCCAACAATGTTTTCATTAGTTTCGCTCACTCTCGAAATCAAGCATTTTACAGCAGGTTGGAGCAGCCTGTATCTCAGCACAGGAATAAGGTAGGGAAGAATTCTAAGGATCATTTTGACTGCCTCCAGAAGTTAGATCAGATGGCAAATTGGATTTGGTGCTAGGTCTTTCCCTTTAGGTTTTACCCCAACAATGTTTTCATTAGTTTTGCTCACTCTCGAAATCAAGCATTTTACAGCAGGTTGGAGCAGCCTGTATCTCAGCACAGGAATAAGGTAGGGAAGAATTCTAAGGATCATTTTGACTGCCTCCAGAAGTTAGATCAGATGGCAAATTGGATTTGGTGCTAGGTCTTTCCCTTTAGGTTTTACCCCAACAATGTTTTCATTAGTTTCGCTCACTCTCGAAATCAAGCATTTTACAGCAGGTTGGAGCAGCCTGTATCTCAGCACAGGAATAAGGTAGGGAAGAATTCTAAGGATCATTTTGACTGCCTCCAGAAGTTAGATCAGATGGCAAATTGGATTTGGTGCTAGGTCTTTCCCTTTAGGTTTTACCCCAACAATGTTTTCATTAGTTTCGCTCACTCTCGAAATCAAGCATTTTACAGCAGGTTGGAGCAGCCTGTATCTCAGCACAGGAATAAGGTAGGGGAAGAATTCTAAGGATCATTTTGACTGCCTCCAGAAGTTAGATCCGATGGCAAATTGGATTTGGTGCTAGGTCTTTCCCTTTAGGTTTTACCCCAACAATGTTTTCATTAGTTTCGCTCACTCTCGAAATCAAGCATTTTACAGCAGGTTGGAGCAGCCTGTATCTCAGCACAGGAATAAGGTAGGGAAGAATTCAAATACTCATTTTGACTGCCTCCAGAAGTTAGATCAGATGGCAAATTGGATTTGGTGCTAGGTCTTTCCCTTTAGGTTTTACCCCAACAATGTTTTCATTAGTTTCGCTCACTCTCGAAATCAAGCATTTTACAGCAGGTTGGAGCAGCCTGTATCTCAGCACAGGAATAAGGTAGGGAAGAATTCTAAGGCTCATTTTGACTGCCTCCAGAAGTTAGATCAGATGGCAAATTGGATTTGGTGCTAGGTCTTTTCCCTTTAGGTTTACCCCAACAATGTTTTCATTAGTTTCGCTCACTCTCGAAATCAAGCATTTTACAGCAGGTTGGAGCAGCCTGTATCTCAGCACAGGAATAAGGTAGGGAAGAATTCTAAGGATCATTTTGACTGCCTCCAGAAGTTAGATCCGATGGCAAATTGGATTTGGTGCTAGGTCTTTCCCTTTAGGTTTTACCCCAACAATGTTTTCATTAGTTTCGCTCACTCTCGAAATCAAGCATTTTACAGCAGGTTGGAGCAGCCTGTATCTCAGCACAGGAATAAGGTAGGGAAGAATTCAAATACTCATTTTGACTGCCTCCAGAAGTTAGATCAGATGGCAAATTGGATTTGGTGCTAGGTCTTTCCCTTTAGGTTTTACCCCAACAATGTTTTCATTAGTTTCGCTCACTCTCGAAATCAAGCATTTTACAGCAGGTTGGAGCAGCCTGTATCTCAGCACAGGAATAAGGTAGGGAAGAATTCTAAGGATCATTTTGACTGCCTCCAGAAGTTAGATCAGATGGCAAATTGGATTTGGTGCTAGGTCTTTCCCTTTAGGTTTTACCCCAACAATGTTTTCATTAGTTTCGCTCACTCTCGAAATCAAGCATTTTACAGCAGGTTGGAGCAGCCTGTATCTCAGCACAGGAATAAGGTAGGGAAGAATTCAAATACTCATTTTGACTGCCTCCAGAAAGTTAGATCAGATGGCAAATTGGATTTGGTGCTAGGTCTTTCCCTTTAGGTTTTACCCCAACAATGTTTTCATTAGTTTCGCTCACTCTCGAAATCAAGCATTTTACAGCAGGTTGGAGCAGCCTGTATCTCAGCACAGGAATAAGGTAGGGAAGAATTCAAATACTCATTTTGACTGCCTCCAGAAGTTAGATCAGATGGCAAATTGGATTTGGTGCTAGGTCTTTCCCTTTAGGTTTTACCCCCAACAATGTTTTCATTAGTTTCGCTCACTCTCGAAATCAAGTATTTTACAGCAGGTTGGAGCAGCCTGTATCTCAGCACAGGAATAAGGTAGGGAAGAATTCTAAGGATCATTTTGACTGCCTCCAGAAGTTAGATCAGATGGCAAATTGGATTTGGTGCTAGGTCTTTCCCTTTAGGTTTTACCCCAACAATGTTTTCATTAGTTTCGCTCACTCTCGAAATCAAGCATTTTACAGCAGGTTGGAGCAGCCTGTATCTCAGCATAGGAATAAGGTAGGGAAGAATTCTAAGGATCATTTTGACTGCCTCCAGAAGTTAGATCAGATGGCAAATTGGATTTGGTGCTAGGTCTTTCCCTTTAGGTTTTACCCCAACAATGTTTTCATTAGTTTCGCTCACTCTCGAAATCAAGCATTTTACAGCAGGTTGGAGCAGCCTGTATCTCAGCACAGGAATAAGGTAGGGAAGAATTCTAAGGATCATTTTGACTGCCTCCAGAAGTTAGATCAGATGGCAAATTGGATTTGGTGCTAGGTCTTTCCCTTTAGGTTTTACCCCAACAATGTTTTCATTAGTTTCGCTCACTCTCGAAATCAAGCATTTTACAGCAGGTTGGAGCAGCCTGTATCTCAGCACAGGAATAAGGTAGGGAAGAATTCTAAGGATCATTTTGACTGCCTCCAGAAGTTAGATCAGATGGCAAATTGGATTTGGTGCTAGGTCTTTCCCTTTAGGTTTTACCCCAACAATGTTTTCATTAGTTTCGCTCACTCTCGAAATCAAGCATTTTACAGCAGGTTGGAGCAGCCTGTATCTCAGCACAGGAATAAGGTAGGGAAGAATTCAAATACTCATTTTGACTGCCTCCAGAAGTTAGATCAGATGGCAAATTGGATTTGGTGCTAGGTCTTTCCCTTTAGGTTTTACCCCAACAATGTTTTCATTAGTTTCGCTCACTCTCGAAATCAAGCATTTTACAGCAGGTTGGAGCAGCCTGTATCTCAGCACAGGAATAAGGTAGGGAAGAATTCTAAGGATCATTTTGACCTGCCTCCAGAAGTTAGATCAGATGGCAAATTGGATTTGGTGCTAGGTCTTTCCCTTTAGGTTTTACCCCAACAATGTTTTCATTAGTTTCGCTCACTCTCGAAATCAAGCATTTTACAGCAGGTTGGAGCAGCCTGTATCTCAGCACAGGAATAAGGTAGGGAAGAATTCTAAGGATCATTTTGACTGCCTCCAGAAGTTAGATCAGATGGCAAATTGGATTTGGTTGCTAGGTCTTTCCCTTTAGGTTTTACCCCAACAATGTTTTCATTAGTTTCGCTCACTCTCGAAATCAAGCATTTTACAGCAGGTTGGAGCAGCCTGTATCTCAGCACAGGAATAAGGTAGGGAAGAATTCTAAGGATCATTTTGACTGCCTCCAGAAGTTAGATCAGATGGCAAATTGGATTTGGTGCTAGGTCTTTCCCTTTAGGTTTTACCCCAACAATGTTTTTCATTAGTTTCGCTCACTCTCAAAATCAAGCATTTTACAGCAGGTTGGAGCAGCCTGTATCTCAGCACAGGAATAAGGTAGGGAAGAATTCTAAGGATCATTTTGACTGCCTCCAGAAGTTAGATAAGATGGCAATTGGATTGGTGCTAGGTCTTTCCCTTTAGGTTTTACCCCAACAATGTTTTCATTAGTTTCGCTCACTCTCGAAATCAAGCATTTTACAGCAGGTTGGAGCAGCCTGTATCTCAGCACAGGAATAAGGTAGGGAAGAATTCTAAGGATCATTTTGACTGCCTCCAGAAGTTAGATCAGATGGGCAAATTGGATTTGGTGCTAGGTCTTTCCCTTTAGGTTTTACCCCAACAATGTTTTCATTAGTTTCGCTCACTCTCGAAATCAAGCATTTTACAGCAGGTTGGAGCAGCCCTGTATCTCAGCACAGGAATAAGGTAGGGAAGAATTCTAAGGATCATTTTGACTGCCTCCAGAAGTTAGATCAGATGGCAAATTGGATTTGGTGCTAGGTCTTTCCCTTTAGGTTTTACCCCAACAATGTTTTCATTAGTTTCGCTCACTCTCGAAATCAAGCATTTTACAGCAGGTTGGAGCAGCCTGTATCTCAGCACAGGAATAAGGTAGGGAAGAATTCTAAGGATCATTTTGACTGCCTCCAGAAGTTAGATCAGATGGCAAATTGGATTTGGTGCTAGGTCTTTCCCTTTAGGTTTTTACCCCAACAATGTTTTCATTAGTTTCGCTCACTCTCGAAATCAAGCATTTTACAGCAGGTTGGAGCAGCCTGTATCTCAGCACAGGAATAAGGTAGGGAAGAATTCTAAGGATCATTTTGACTGCCTCCAGAAGTTAGATCAGATGGCAAATTGGATTTGGTGCTAGGTCTTTCCCTTTAGGTTTTACCCCAACAATGTTTTCATTAGTTTTGCTCACTCTCGAAATCAAGCATTTTACAGCAGGTTGGAGCAGCCTGTATCTCAGCACAGGAATAAGGTAGGGAAGAATTCTAAGGATCATTTTGACTGCCTCCAGAAGTTAGATCAGATGGCAAATTGGATTTGGTGCTAGGTCTTTCCCTTTAGGTTTTACCCCAACAATGTTTTCATTAGTTTCGCTCACTCTCGAAATCAAGCATTTTTACAGCAGGTTGGAGCAGCCTGTATCTCAGCACAGGAATAAGGTAGGGAAGAATTCTAAGGATCATTTTGACTGCCTCCAGAAGTTAGATCAGATGGCAAATTGGATTTGGTGCTAGGTCTTTCCCTTTAGGTTTTACCCCCAACAATGTTTTCATTAGTTTCGCTCACTCTCGAAATCAAGCATTTTACAGCAGGTTGGAGCAGCCTGTATCTCAGCACAGGAATAAGGTAGGGAAGAATTCTAAGGATCATTTTGACTGCCTCCAGAAGTTAGATCAGATGGCAAATTGGATTTGGTGCTAGGTCTTTCCCTTTAGGTTTTACCCCAACAATGTTTTCATTAGTTTCGCTCACTCTCGAAATCAAGCATTTTACAGCAGGTTGGAGCAGCCTGTATCTCAGCACAGGAATAAGGTAGGGAAGAATTCTAAGGATCATTTTGACTGCCTCCAGAAGTTAGATCAGATGGCAAATTGGATTTGGTGCTAGGTCTTTCCCTTTAGGTTTTACCCCAACAATGTTTTCATTAGTTTCGCTCACTCTCGAAATCAAGCATTTTACAGCAGGTTGGAGCAGCCTGTATCTCAGCACAGGAATAAGGTAGGGAAGAATTCTAAGGATCATTTTGACTGCCTCCAGAAGTTAGATCCGATGGCAAATTGGATTTGGTGCTAGTTCTTTCCCTTTAGGTTTTTACCCTAACAATGTTTTCATTAGTTTCGCTCACTCTCGAAATCAAGCATTTTACAGCAGGTTGGAGCAGCCTGTATCTCAGCACAGGAATAAGGTAGGGAAGAATTCTAAGGATCATTTTGACTGCCTCCAGAAGTTAGATCAGATGGCAAATTGGATTTGGTGCTAGGTCTTTCCCTTTAGGTTTTACCCCAACAATGTTTTCATTAGTTTCGCTCACTCTCGAAATCAAGCATTTTTACAGCAGGTTGGAGCAGCCTGTATCTCAGCACAGGAATAAGGTAGGGAAGAATTCAAATACTCATTTTGACTGCCTCCAGAAGTTAGATCAGATGGCAAATTGGATTTGGTGCTAGGTCTTTCCCTTTAGGTTTTACCCCAACAATGTTTTCATTAGTTTCGCTCACTCTCGAAATCAAGCATTTTACAGCAGGTTGGAGCAGCCTGTATCTCAGCACAGGAATAAGGTAGGGAAGAATTCAAATACTCATTTTGACTGCCTCCAGAAGTTAGATCAGATGGCAAATTGGATTTGGTGCTAGGTCTTTCCCTTTAGGTTTTACCCCAACAATGTTTTCATTAGTTTCGCTCACTCTCGAAATCAAGCATTTTACAGCAGGTTGGAGCAGCCTGTATCTCAGCACAGGGAATAAGGTAGGGAAGAATTCTAAGGATCATTTTGACTGCCTCCAGAAGTTAGATCAGATGGCAAATTGGATTTGGTGCTAGGTCTTTCCCTTTAGGTTTTACCCCAACAATGTTTTCATTAGTTTCGCTCACTCTCGAAATCAAGCATTTTACAGCAGGTTGGAGCAGCCTGTATCTCAGCACAGGAATAAGGTAGGGAAGAATTCTAAGGATCATTTTGACTGCCTCCAGAAGTTAGATCAGATGGCAAATTGGATTTGGTGCTAGGTCTTTCCCTTTAGGTTTTACCCCAACAATGTTTTCATTAGTTTCGCTCACTCTCGAAATCAAGCATTTTACAGCAGGTTGGAGCAGCCTGTATCTCAGCACAGGAATAAGGTAGGGAAGAATTCTAAGGATCATTTTGACTGCCTCCAGAAGTTAGATCAGATGGCAAATTGGATTTGGTGCTAGGTCTTTCCCCTTTAGGTTTTACCCCAACAATGTTTTCATTAGTTTCGCTCACTCTCGAAATCAAGCATTTTACAGCAGGTTGGAGCAGCCTGTATCTCAGCACAGGAATAAGGTAGGGAAGAATTCTAAGGATCATTTTGACTGCCTCCAGAAGTTAGATCAGATGGCAAATTGGATTTGGTGCTAGGTCTTTCCCTTTAGGTTTTACCCCAACAATGTTTTCATTAGTTTCGCTCACTCTCGAAATCAAGCATTTTACAGCAGGTTGGAGCAGCCTGTATCTCAGCACAGGAATAAGGTAGGGAAGAATTCTAAGGATCATTTTGACTGCCTCCAGAAGTTAGATCAGATGGCAAATTGGATTTGGTGCTAGGTCTTTCCCTTTAGGTTTTACCCCAACAATGTTTTCATTAGTTTCGCTCACTCTCGAAATCAAGCATTTTACAGCAGGTTGGAGCAGCCTGTATCTCAGCACAGGAATAAGGTAGGGAAGAATTCTAAGGATCATTTTGACTGCCTCCAGAAGTTAGATCAGATGGCAAATTGGATTTGGTGCTAGGTCTTTCCCTTTAGGTTTTACCCCAACAATGTTTTTCATTAGTTTCGCTCACTCTCGAAATCAAGCATTTTACAGCAGGTTGGAGCAGCCTGTATCTCAGCACAGGAATAAGGTAGGGAAGAATTCTAAGGATCATTTTGACTGCCTCCAGAAGTTAGATCAGATGGCAAATTGGATTTGGTGCTAGGGTCTTTCCCTTTAGGTTTTACCCCAACAATGTTTTCATTAGTTTCGCTCACTCTCGAAATCAAGCATTTTACAGCAGGTGGAGCAGCCTGTATCTCAGCACAGGAATAAGGTAGGGAAGAATTCTAAGGATCATTTTGACTGCCTCCAGAAGTTAGATCAGATGGCAAATTGGATTTGGTGCTAGGTCTTTCCCTTTAGGTTTTACCCCAACAATGTTTTCATTAGTTTCGCTCACTCTCGAAATCAAGCATTTTACAGCAGGTTGGAGCAGCCTGTATCTCAGCACAGGAATAAGGTAGGGAAGAATTCAAATACTCATTTTGACTGCCTCCAGAAGTTAGATCAGATGGCAAATTGGATTTGGTGCTAGGTCTTTCCCTTTAGGTTTTACCCCAACAATGTTTTCATTAGTTTCGCTCACTCTCGAAATCAAGCATTTTACAGCAGGTTGGAGCAGCCTGTATCTCAGCACAGGAATAAGGTAGGGAAGAATTCAAATACTCATTTTGACTGCCTCCAGAAGTTAGATCAGATGGCAAATTGGATTTGGTGCTAGGTCTTTCCCTTTAGGTTTTACCCCAACAATGTTTTCATTAGTTTCGCTCACTTTCGAAATCAAGCATTTTACAGCAGGTTGGAGCAGCCTGTATCTCAGCACAGGAATAAGGTAGGGAAGAATTCTAAGGATCATTTTGACTGCCTCCAGAAGTTAGATCAGATGGCAAATTGGATTTGGTGCTAGGTCTTTCCCTTTAGGTTTTACCCCCAACAATGTTTTCATTAGTTTCGCTCACTCTCGAAATCAAGCATTTTACAGCAGGTTGGAGCAGCCTGTATCTCAGCACAGGAATAAGGTAGGGAAGAATTCTAAGGATCATTTTGACTGCCTCCAGAAGTTAGATCAGATGGCAAATTGGATTTGGTGCTAGGTCTTTCCCTTTAGGTTTTACCCCAACAATGTTTTCATTAGTTTCGCTCACTCTCGAAATCAAGCATTTTACAGCAGGTTGGAGCAGCCTGTATCTCAGCACAGGAATAAGGTAGGGAAGAATTCTAAGGATCATTTTGACTGCCTCCAGAAGTTAGATCAGATGGCAAATTGGATTTGGTGCTAGGTCTTTCCCTTTAGGTTTTACCCCAACAATGTTTTTCATTAGTTTCGCTCACTCTCGAAATCAAGCATTTTACAGCAGGTTGGAGCAGCCTGTATCTCAGCACAGGAATAAGGTAGGGAAGAATTCTAAGGATCATTTTGACTGCCTCAGAAGTTAGATCAGATGGCAAATTGGATTTGGTGCTAGGTCTTTCCCTTTAGGTTTTACCCCCAACAATGTTTTCATTAGTTTCGCTCACTCTCGAAATCAAGCATTTTACAGCAGGTTGGAGCAGCCTGTATCTCAGCACAGGAATAAGGTAGGGAAGAATTCTAAGGATCATTTTGACTGCCTCCAGAAGTTAGATCAGATGGCAAATTGGATTTTGGTGCTAGGTCTTTCCCTTTAGGTTTTACCCCAACAATGTTTTCATTAGTTTCGCTCACTCTCGAAATCAAGCATTTTACAGCAGGTTGGAGCAGCCTGTATCTCAGCACAGGAATAAGGTAGGGAAGAATTCTAAGGATCATTTTGACTGCCTCCAGAAGTTAGATCAGATGGCAAATTGGATTTGGTGCTAGGTCTTTCCCTTTCGGTTTTACCCCAACAATGTTTTCATTAGTTTCGCTCACTCTCGAAATCAAGCATTTTACAGCAGGTTGGAGCAGCCTGTATCTCAGCACAGGAATAAGGAAGGGAAGAATTCTAAGGATCATTTTGACTGCCTTCCAGAAGTTAGATCCGATGGCAAATTGGATTTGGTGCTAGGTCTTTCCCTTTAGGTTTTACCCCAACAATGTTTTCATTAGTTTCGCTCACTCTCGAAATCAAGCATTTTACAGCAGGTTGGAGCAGCCTGTATCTCAGCACAGGAATAAGGTAGGGAAGAATTCAAATACTCATTTTGACTGCCTCCAGAAGTTAGATCAGATGGCAAATTGGATTTGGTGCTAGGTCTTTCCCTTTAGGTTTTACCCCAACAATGTTTTCATTAGTTTCGCTCACTCTCGAAATCAAGCATTTTACAGCAGGTTGGAGCAGCCTGTATCTCAGCACAGGAATAAGGTAGGGAAGAATTCTAAGGCTCATTTTGACTGCCTCCAGAAGTTAGATCAGATGGCAAATTGGATTTGGTGCTAGGTCTTTCCCTTTAGGTTTTACCCCAACAATGTTTTCATTAGTTTCGCTCACTCTCGAAATCAAGCATTTTACAGCAGGTTGGAGCAGCCTGTATCTCAGCACAGGAATAAGGTAGGGAAGAATTCTAAGGATCATTTTGACTGCCTCCAGAAGTTAGATCAGATGGCAAATTGGATTTGGTGCTAGGTCCTTTCCCTTTAGGTTTTACCCCAACAATGTTTTCATTAGTTTCCGCTCACTCTAGAAATCAAGCATTTTACAGCAGGTTGGAGCAGCCTGTATCTCAGCACAGGAATAAGGTAGGGAAGAATTCTAAGGATCATTTTGACTGCCTCCAGAAGTTAGATCAGATGGCAAATTGGATTTGGTGCTAGGTCTTTCCCTTTAGGTTTTACCCCAACAATGTTTTCATTAGTTTTGCTCACTCTCGAAATCAAGCATTTTACAGCAGGTTGGAGCAGCCTGTACTCTCAGCACAGGAATAAGGTAGGGAAGAATTCTAAGGATCATTTTGACTGCCTCCAGAAGTTAGATCAGATGGCAAATTGGATTTGGTGCTAGGTCTTTCCCTTTAGGTTTTACCCCAACAATGTTTTTCATTAGTTTCGCTCAACTCTCGAAATCAAGCATTTTACAGCAGGTTGGAGCAGCCTGTATCTCAGCACAGGAATAAGGTAGGGAAGAATTCTAAGGATCATTTTGACTGCCTCCAGAAGTTAGATCAGATGGCAAATTGGATTTGGTGCTAGGTCTTTCCCTTTAGGTTTTACCCCAACAATGTTTTCATTAGTTTCGCTCACTCTCGAAATCAAGCATTTTACAGCAGGTTGGAGCAGCCTGTATCTCAGCACAGGAATAAGGTAGGGAAGAATTCTAAGGATCATTTTGACTGCCTCCAGAAGTTAGATCAGATGGCAAATTGGATTTGGTGCTAGGTCTTTCCCTTTAGGTTTTACCCCAACAATGTTTTCATTAGTTTCGCTCACTCTCGAAATCAAGCATTTTACAGCAGGTTGGAGCAGCCTGTATCTCAGCACAGGGAATAAGGTAGGGAAGAATTCTAAGGATCATTTTGACTGCCTCCAGAAGTTAGATCAGATGGCAAATTGGATTTGGTGCTAGGTCTTTCCCTTTAGGTTTTACCCCAACAATGTTTTCATTAGTTTCGCTCACTCTCGAATCAAGCATTTTACAGCAGGTTGGAGCAGCCTGTATCTCAGCACAGGAATAAGGTAGGGAAGAATTCTAAGGATCATTTTGACTGCCTCCAGAAGTTAGATCAGATGGCAAATTGGATTTGGTGCTAGGTCTTTCCCTTTAGGTTTTACCCCAACAATGTTTTCATTAGTTTCGCTCACTCTCGAAATCAAGCATTTTACAGCAGGTTGGAGCAGCCTGTATCTCAGCACAGGAATAAGGTAGGGAAGAATTCAAATACTCATTTTGACTGCCTCCAGAAGTTAGATCAGATGGCAAATTGGATTTGGTGCTAGGTCTTTCCCTTTAGGTTTTACCCCAACAATGTTTTCATTAGTTTCGCTCACTCTCGAAATCAAGCATTTTACAGCAGGTTGGAGCAGCCTGTATCTCAGCACAGGAATAAGGTAGGGAAGAATTCTAAGGATCATTTTGACTGCCTCCAGAAGTTAGATCAGATGGCAAATTGGATTTGGTGCTAGGTCTTTCCCTTTAGGTTTTACCCCAACAATGTTTTCATTAGTTTCGCTCACCTCTCGAAATCAAGCATTTTACAGCAGGTTGGAGCAGCCTGTATCTCAGCACAGGAATAAGGTAGGGAAGAATTCAAATACTCATTTTGACTGCCTCCAGAAGTTAGAATCAGATGGCAAATTGGATTTGGTGCTAGGTCTTTTCCCTTTAGGTTTTACCCCCAACAATGTTTTCATTAGTTTCGCTCACTCTCGAAATCAAGCATTTTACAGCAGGTTGGAGCAGCCTGTATCTCAGCACAGGAATAAGGTAGGGAAGAATTCAAATACTCATTTTGACTGCCTCCAGAAGTTAGATCAGATGGCAAATTGGATTTGGTGCTAGGTCTTTCCCTTTAGGTTTTACCCCAACAATGTTTTCATTAGTTTCGCTCACTCTCGAAATCAAGTATTTTACAGCAGGTTGGAGCAGCCTGTATCTCAGCACAGGAATAAGGTAGGGGAAGAATTCTAAGGATCATTTTGACTGCCTCCAGAAGTTAGATCAGATGGCAAATTGGATTTGGTGCTAGGTCTTTCCCTTTAGGTTTTACCCCAACAATGTTTTTCATTAGTTTCGCTCACTCTCGAAATCAAGCATTTTACAGCAGGTTGGAGCAGCCTGTATCTCAGCACAGGAATAAGGTAGGGAAGAATTCTAAGGATCATTTTGACTGCCTCCAGAAGTTAGATCAGATGGCAAATTGGATTTGGTGCTAGGTCTTTCCCTTTAGGTTTTACCCCCCAACAATGTTTTCATTAGTTTCGCTCACTCTCGAAATCAAGCCATTTTACAGCAGGTTGGAGCAGCCTGTATCTCAGCACAGGAATAAGGAAGGGAAGAATTCTAAGGATCATTTTGACTGCCTCCAGAAGTTAG
>NW_027143843.1:0-46736 GCF_026170545.1 Melanerpes formicivorus
AGGTTGGAGCAGCCTGTATCTCAGCACAGGAATAAGGTAGGGAAGAATTCTAAGGCTCATTTTGACTGCCTCCAGAAGTTAGATCAGATGGCAAATTGGATTTGGTGCTAGGTCTTTCCCTTTAGGTTTTACCCCAACAATGTTTTCATTAGTTTCGCTCACTCTCGAAATCAAGCATTTTACAGCAGGTTGGAGCAGCCTGTATCTCAGCACAGGAATAAGGTAGGGAAGAATTCTAAGGCTCATTTTGACTGCCTCCAGAAGTTAGATCAGATGGCAAATTGGATTTGGTGCTAGGTCTTTCCCTTTAGGTTTTACCCCAACAATGTTTTCATTAGTTTCGCTCACTCTCGAAATCAAGCATTTTACAGCAGGTTGGAGCAGCCTGTATCTCAGCACAGGAATAAGGTAGGGAAGAATTCTAAGGCTCATTTTGACTGCCTCCAGAAGTTAGATCAGATGGCAAATTGGATTTGGTGCTAGGTCTTTCCCTTTAGGTTTTACCCCAACAATGTTTTCATTAGTTTCGCTCACTCTCGAAATCAAGCATTTTACAGCAGGTTGGAGCAGCCTGTATCTCAGCACAGGAATAAGGTAGGGAAGAATTCTAAGGCTCATTTTGACTGCCTCCAGAAGTTAGATCAGATGGCAAATTGGATTTGGTGCTAGGTCTTTCCCTTTAGGTTTTACCCCAACAATGTTTTCATTAGTTTCGCTCACTCTCGAAATCAAGCATTTTACAGCAGGTTGGAGCAGCCTGTATCTCAGCACAGGAATAAGGTAGGGAAGAATTCTAAGGCTCATTTTGACTGCCTCCAGAAGTTAGATCAGATGGCAAATTGGATTTGGTGCTAGGTCTTTCCCTTTAGGTTTTACCCCAACAATGTTTTCATTAGTTTCGCTCACTCTCGAAATCAAGCATTTTACAGCAGGTTGGAGCAGCCTGTATCTCAGCACAGGAATAAGGTAGGGAAGAATTCTAAGGCTCATTTTGACTGCCTCCAGAAGTTAGATCAGATGGCAAATTGGATTTGGTGCTAGGTCTTTCCCTTTAGGTTTTACCCCAACAATGTTTTCATTAGTTTCGCTCACTCTCGAAATCAAGCATTTTACAGCAGGTTGGAGCAGCCTGTATCTCAGCACAGGAATAAGGTAGGGAAGAATTCTAAGGCTCATTTTGACTGCCTCCAGAAGTTAGATCAGATGGCAAATTGGATTTGGTGCTAGGTCTTTCCCTTTAGGTTTTACCCCAACAATGTTTTCATTAGTTTCGCTCACTCTCGAAATCAAGCATTTTACAGCAGGTTGGAGCAGCCTGTATCTCAGCACAGGAATAAGGTAGGGAAGAATTCTAAGGCTCATTTTGACTGCCTCCAGAAGTTAGATCAGATGGCAAATTGGATTTGGTGCTAGGTCTTTCCCTTTAGGTTTTACCCCAACAATGTTTTCATTAGTTTCGCTCACTCTCGAAATCAAGCATTTTACAGCAGGTTGGAGCAGCCTGTATCTCAGCACAGGAATAAGGTAGGGAAGAATTCTAAGGCTCATTTTGACTGCCTCCAGAAGTTAGATCAGATGGCAAATTGGATTTGGTGCTAGGTCTTTCCCTTTAGGTTTTACCCCAACAATGTTTTCATTAGTTTCGCTCACTCTCGAAATCAAGCATTTTACAGCAGGTTGGAGCAGCCTGTATCTCAGCACAGGAATAAGGTAGGGAAGAATTCTAAGGCTCATTTTGACTGCCTCCAGAAGTTAGATCAGATGGCAAATTGGATTTGGTGCTAGGTCTTTCCCTTTAGGTTTTACCCCAACAATGTTTTCATTAGTTTCGCTCACTCTCGAAATCAAGCATTTTACAGCAGGTTGGAGCAGCCTGTATCTCAGCACAGGAATAAGGTAGGGAAGAATTCTAAGGCTCATTTTGACTGCCTCCAGAAGTTAGATCAGATGGCAAATTGGATTTGGTGCTAGGTCTTTCCCTTTAGGTTTTACCCCAACAATGTTTTCATTAGTTTCGCTCACTCTCGAAATCAAGCATTTTACAGCAGGTTGGAGCAGCCTGTATCTCAGCACAGGAATAAGGTAGGGAAGAATTCTAAGGCTCATTTTGACTGCCTCCAGAAGTTAGATCAGATGGCAAATTGGATTTGGTGCTAGGTCTTTCCCTTTAGGTTTTACCCCAACAATGTTTTCATTAGTTTCGCTCACTCTCGAAATCAAGCATTTTACAGCAGGTTGGAGCAGCCTGTATCTCAGCACAGGAATAAGGTAGGGAAGAATTCTAAGGATCATTTTGACTGCCTCCAGAAGTTAGATCAGATGGCAAATTGGATTTGGTGCTAGGTCTTTCCCTTTAGGTTTTACCCCAACAATGTTTTCATTAGTTTCGCTCACTCTCGAAATCAAGCATTTTACAGCAGGTTGGAGCAGCCTGTATCTCAGCACAGGAATAAGGTAGGGAAGAATTCTAAGGCTCATTTTGACTGCCTCCAGAAGTTAGATCAGATGGCAAATTGGATTTGGTGCTAGGTCTTTCCCTTTAGGTTTTACCCCAACAATGTTTTCATTAGTTTCGCTCACTCTCGAAATCAAGCATTTTACAGCAGGTTGGAGCAGCCTGTATCTCAGCACAGGAATAAGGTAGGGAAGAATTCTAAGGCTCATTTTGACTGCCTCCAGAAGTTAGATCAGATGGCAAATTGGATTTGGTGCTAGGTCTTTCCCTTTAGGTTTTACCCCAACAATGTTTTCATTAGTTTCGCTCACTCTCGAAATCAAGCATTTTACAGCAGGTTGGAGCAGCCTGTATCTCAGCACAGGAATAAGGTAGGGAAGAATTCTAAGGCTCATTTTGACTGCCTCCAGAAGTTAGATCAGATGGCAAATTGGATTTGGTGCTAGGTCTTTCCCTTTAGGTTTTACCCCAACAATGTTTTCATTAGTTTCGCTCACTCTCGAAATCAAGCATTTTACAGCAGGTTGGAGCAGCCTGTATCTCAGCACAGGAATAAGGTAGGGAAGAATTCTAAGGCTCATTTTGACTGCCTCCAGAAGTTAGATCAGATGGCAAATTGGATTTGGTGCTAGGTCTTTCCCTTTAGGTTTTACCCCAACAATGTTTTCATTAGTTTCGCTCACTCTCGAAATCAAGCATTTTACAGCAGGTTGGAGCAGCCTGTATCTCAGCACAGGAATAAGGTAGGGAAGAATTCTAAGGCTCATTTTGACTGCCTCCAGAAGTTAGATCAGATGGCAAATTGGATTTGGTGCTAGGTCTTTCCCTTTAGGTTTTACCCCAACAATGTTTTCATTAGTTTCGCTCACTCTCGAAATCAAGCATTTTACAGCAGGTTGGAGCAGCCTGTATCTCAGCACAGGAATAAGGTAGGGAAGAATTCTAAGGCTCATTTTGACTGCCTCCAGAAGTTAGATCAGATGGCAAATTGGATTTGGTGCTAGGTCTTTCCCTTTAGGTTTTACCCCAACAATGTTTTCATTAGTTTCGCTCACTCTCGAAATCAAGCATTTTACAGCAGGTTGGAGCAGCCTGTATCTCAGCACAGGAATAAGGTAGGGAAGAATTCTAAGGATCATTTTGACTGCCTCCAGAAGTTAGATCAGATGGCAAATTGGATTTGGTGCTAGGTCTTTCCCTTTAGGTTTTACCCCAACAATGTTTTCATTAGTTTCGCTCACTCTCGAAATCAAGCATTTTACAGCAGGTTGGAGCAGCCTGTATCTCAGCACAGGAATAAGGTAGGGAAGAATTCTAAGGCTCATTTTGACTGCCTCCAGAAGTTAGATCAGATGGCAAATTGGATTTGGTGCTAGGTCTTTCCCTTTAGGTTTTACCCCAACAATGTTTTCATTAGTTTCGCTCACTCTCGAAATCAAGCATTTTACAGCAGGTTGGAGCAGCCTGTATCTCAGCACAGGAATAAGGTAGGGAAGAATTCTAAGGCTCATTTTGACTGCCTCCAGAAGTTAGATCAGATGGCAAATTGGATTTGGTGCTAGGTCTTTCCCTTTAGGTTTTACCCCAACAATGTTTTCATTAGTTTCGCTCACTCTCGAAATCAAGCATTTTACAGCAGGTTGGAGCAGCCTGTATCTCAGCACAGGAATAAGGTAGGGAAGAATTCTAAGGCTCATTTTGACTGCCTCCAGAAGTTAGATCACATGGCAAATTGGATTTGGTGCTAGGTCTTTCCCTTTAGGTTTTACCCCAACAATGTTTTCATTAGTTTCGCTCACTCTCGAAATCAAGCATTTTACAGCAGGTTGGAGCAGCCTGTATCTCAGCACAGGAATAAGGTAGGGAAGAATTCAAATGCTCATTTTGACTGCCTCCAGAAGTTAGATCAGATGGCAAATTGGATTTGGTGCTAGGTCTTTCCCTTTAGGTTTTACCCCAACAATGTTTTCATTAGTTTCGCTCACTCTCGAAATCAAGCATTTTACAGCAGGTTGGAGCAGCCTGTATCTCAGCACAGGAATAAGGTAGGGAAGAATTCTAAGGCTCATTTTGACTGCCTCCAGAAGTTAGATCAGATGGCAAATTGGATTTGGTGCTAGGTCTTTCCCTTTAGGTTTTACCCCAACAATGTTTTCATTAGTTTCGCTCACTCTCGAAATCAAGCATTTTACAGCAGGTTGGAGCAGCCTGTATCTCAGCACAGGAATAAGGTAGGGAAGAATTCTAAGGCTCATTTTGACTGCCTCCAGAAGTTAGATCAGATGGCAAATTGGATTTGGTGCTAGGTCTTTCCCTTTAGGTTTTACCCCAACAATGTTTTCATTAGTTTCGCTCACTCTCGAAATCAAGCATTTTACAGCAGGTTGGAGCAGCCTGTATCTCAGCACAGGAATAAGGTAGGGAAGAATTCTAAGGATCATTTTGACTGCCTCCAGAAGTTAGATCAGATGGCAAATTGGATTTGGTGCTAGGTCTTTCCCTTTAGGTTTTACCCCAACAATGTTTTCATTAGTTTCGCTCACTCTCGAAATCAAGCATTTTACAGCAGGTTGGAGCAGCCTGTATCTCAGCACAGGAATAAGGTAGGGAAGAATTCAAATGCTCATTTTGACTGCCTCCAGAAGTTAGATCAGATGGCAAATTGGATTTGGTGCTAGGTCTTTCCCTTTAGGTTTTACCCCAACAATGTTTTCATTAGTTTCGCTCACTCTCGAAATCAAGCATTTTACAGCAGGTTGGAGCAGCCTGTATCTCAGCACAGGAATAAGGTAGGGAAGAATTCTAAGGATCATTTTGACTGCCTCCAGAAGTTAGATCAGATGGCAAATTGGATTTGGTGCTAGGTCTTTCCCTTTAGGTTTTACCCCAACAATGTTTTCATTAGTTTTGCTCACTCTCGAAATCAAGCATTTTACAGCAGGTTGGAGCAGCCTGTATCTCAGCACAGGAATAAGGTAGGGAAGAATTCTAAGGCTCATTTTGACTGCCTCCAGAAGTTAGATCAGATGGCAAATTGGATTTGGTGCTAGGTCTTTCCCTTTAGGTTTTACCCCAACAATGTTTTCATTAGTTTCGCTCACTCTCGAAATCAAGCATTTTACAGCAGGTTGGAGCAGCCTGTATCTCAGCACAGGAATAAGGTAGGGAAGAATTCTAAGGATCATTTTGACTGCCTCCAGAAGTTAGATCAGATGGCAAATTGGATTTGGTGCTAGGTCTTTCCCTTTAGGTTTTACCCCAACAATGTTTTCATTAGTTTCGCTCACTCTCGAAATCAAGCATTTTACAGCAGGTTGGAGCAGCCTGTATCGCAGCACAGGAATAAGGTAGGGAAGAATTGTAAGGATCATTTTGACTGCCTCCAGAAGTTAGATCAGATGGCAAATTGGATTTGGTGCTAGGTCTTTCCCTTTAGGTTTTACCCCAACAATGTTTTCATTAGTTTCGCTCACTCTCGAAATCAAGCATTTTACAGCAGGTTGGAGCAGCCTGTATCTCAGCACAGGAATAAGGTAGGGAAGAATTCTAAGGCTCATTTTGACTGCCTCCAGAAGTTAGATCAGATGGCAAATTGGATTTGGTGCTAGGTCTTTCCCTTTAGGTTTTACCCCAACAATGTTTTCATTAGTTTCGCTCACTCTCGAAATCAAGCATTTTACAGCAGGTTGGAGCAGCCTGTATCTCAGCACAGGAATAAGGTAGGGAAGAATTCTAAGGCTCATTTTGACTGCCTCCAGAAGTTAGATCAGATGGCAAATTGGATTTGGTGCTAGGTCTTTCCCTTTAGGTTTTACCCCAACAATGTTTTCATTAGTTTCGCTCACTCTCGAAATCAAGCATTTTACAGCAGGTTGGAGCAGCCTGTATCTCAGCACAGGAATAAGGTAGGGAAGAATTCTAGGGATCATTTTGACTTCCTCCAGAAGTTAGATCAGATGGCAAATTGGATTTGGTGCTAGGTCTTTCCCTTTAGGTTTTACCCCAACAATGTTTTCATTAGTTTCGCTCACTCTCGAAATCAAGCATTTTACAGCAGGTTGGAGCAGCCTGTATCTCAGCACAGGAATAAGGTAGGGAAGAATTCTAAGGATCATTTTGACTGCCTCCAGAAGTTAGATCAGATGGCAAATTGGATTTGGTGCTAGGTCTTTCCCTTTAGGTTTTACCCCAACAATGTTTTCATTAGTTTCGCTCACTCTCGAAATCAAGCATTTTACAGCAGGTTGGAGCAGCCTGTATCTCAGCACAGGAATAAGGTAGGGAAGAATTCTAAGGCTCATTTTGACTGCCTCCAGAAGTTAGATCAGATGGCAAATTGGATTTGGTGCTAGGTCTTTCCCTTTAGGTTTTACCCCAACAATGTTTTCATTAGTTTCGCTCACTCTCGAAATCAAGCATTTTACAGCAGGTTGGAGCAGCCTGTATCTCAGCACAGGAATAAGGTAGGGAAGAATTCTAAGGCTCATTTTGACTGCCTCCAGAAGTTAGATCAGATGGCAAATTGGATTTGGTGCTAGGTCTTTCCCTTTAGGTTTTACCCCAACAATGTTTTCATTAGTTTCGCTCACTCTCGAAATCAAGCATTTTACAGCAGGTTGGAGCAGCCTGTATCTCAGCACAGGAATAAGGTAGGGAAGAATTCTAAGGCTCATTTTGACTGCCTCCAGAAGTTAGATCAGATGGCAAATTGGATTTGGTGCTAGGTCTTTCCCTTTAGGTTTTACCCCAACAATGTTTTCATTAGTTTCGCTCACTCTCGAAATCAAGCATTTTACAGCAGGTTGGAGCAGCCTGTATCTCAGCACAGGAATAAGGTAGGGAAGAATTCTAAGGCTCATTTTGACTGCCTCCAGAAGTTAGATCAGATGGCAAATTGGATTTGGTGCTAGGTCTTTCCCTTTAGGTTTTACCCCAACAATGTTTTCATTAGTTTCGCTCACTCTCGAAATCAAGCATTTTACAGCAGGTTGGAGCAGCCTGTATCTCAGCACAGGAATAAGGTAGGGAAAAATTCAAATGCTCATTTTGACTGCCTCCAGAAGTTAGATCAGATGGCAAATTGGATTTGGTGCTAGGTCTTTCCCTTTAGGTTTTACCCCAACAATGTTTTCATTAGTTTCGCTCACTCTCGAAATCAAACATTTTACAGCAGGTTGGAGCAGCCTGTATCTCAGCACAGGAATAAGGTAGGGAAGAATTCTAAGGCTCATTTTGACTGCCTCCAGAAGTTAGATCAGATGGCAAATTGGATTTGGTGCTAGGTCTTTCCCTTTAGGTTTTACCCCAACAATGTTTTCATTAGTTTCGCTCACTCTCGAAATCAAGCATTTTACAGCAGGTTGGAGCAGCCTGTATCTCAGCACAGGAATAAGGTAGGGAAGAATTCTAAGGCTCATTTTGACTGCCTCCAGAAGTTAGATCAGATGGCAAATTGGATTTGGTGCTAGGTCTTTCCCTTTAGGTTTTACCCCAACAATGTTTTCATTAGTTTCGCTCACTCTCGAAATCAAGCATTTTACAGCAGGTTGGAGCAGCCTGTATCTCAGCACAGGAATAAGGTAGGGAAGAATTCTAAGGATCATTTTGACTGCCTCCAGAAGTTAGATCAGATGGCAAATTGGATTTGGTGCTAGGTCTTTCCCTTTAGGTTTTACCCCAACAATGTTTTCATTAGTTTCGCTCACTCTCGAAATCAAGCATTTTACAGCAGGTTGGAGCAGCCTGTATCTCAGCACAGGAATAAGGTAGGGAAGAATTCAAATGCTCATTTTGACTGCCTCCAGAAGTTAGATCAGATGGCAAATTGGATTTGGTGCTAGGTCTTTCCCTTTAGGTTTTACCCCAACAATGTTTTCATTAGTTTCGCTCACTCTCGAAATCAAGCATTTTACAGCAGGTTGGAGCAGCCTGTATCTCAGCACAGGAATAAGGTAGGGAAGAATTCTAAGGATCATTTTGACTGCCTCCAGAAGTTAGATCAGATGGCAAATTGGATTTGGTGCTAGGTCTTTCCCTTTAGGTTTTACCCCAACAATGTTTTCATTAGTTTTGCTCACTCTCGAAATCAAGCATTTTACAGCAGGTTGGAGCAGCCTGTATCTCAGCACAGGAATAAGGTAGGGAAGAATTCTAAGGCTCATTTTGACTGCCTCCAGAAGTTAGATCAGATGGCAAATTGGATTTGGTGCTAGGTCTTTCCCTTTAGGTTTTACCCCCAACAATGTTTTCATTAGTTTCGCTCACTCTCGAAATCAAGCATTTTACAGCAGGTTGGAGCAGCCTGTATCTCAGCACAGGAATAAGGTAGGGAAGAATTCTAAGGATCATTTTGACTGCCTCCAGAAGTTAGATCAGATGGCAAATTGGATTTGGTGCTAGGTCTTTCCCTTTAGGTTTTACCCCAACAATGTTTTCATTAGTTTCGCTCACTCTCGAAATCAAGCATTTTACAGCAGGTTGGAGCAGCCTGTATCGCAGCACAGGAATAAGGTAGGGAAGAATTGTAAGGATCATTTTGACTGCCTCCAGAAGTTAGATCAGATGGCAAATTGGATTTGGTGCTAGGTCTTTCCCTTTAGGTTTTACCCCAACAATGTTTTCATTAGTTTCGCTCACTCTCGAAATCAAGCATTTTACAGCAGGTTGGAGCAGCCTGTATCTCAGCACAGGAATAAGGTAGGGAAGAATTCTAAGGATCATTTTGACTGCCTCCAGAAGTTAGATCAGATGGCAAATTGGATTTGGTGCTAGGTCTTTCCCTTTAGGTTTTACCCCAACAATGTTTTCATTAGTTTCGCTCACTCTCGAAATCAAGCATTTTACAGCAGGTTGGAGCAGCCTGTATCTCAGCACAGGAATAAGGTAGGGAAGAATTCTAAGGCTCATTTTGACTGCCTCCAGAAGTTAGATCAGATGGCAAATTGGATTTGGTGCTAGGTCTTTCCCTTTAGGTTTTACCCCAACAATGTTTTCATTAGTTTCGCTCACTCTCGAAATCAAGCATTTTACAGCAGGTTGGAGCAGCCTGTATCTCAGCACAGGAATAAGGTAGGGAAGAATTCAAATGCTCATTTTGACTGCCTCCAGAAGTTAGATCAGATGGCAAATTGGATTTGGTGCTAGGTCTTTCCCTTTAGGTTTTACCCCAACAATGTTTTCATTAGTTTCGCTCACTCTCGAAATCAAGCATTTTACAGCAGGTTGGAGCAGCCTGTATCTCAGCACAGGAATAAGGTAGGGAAGAATTCTAAGGCTCATTTTGACTGCCTCCAGAAGTTAGATCAGATGGCAAATTGGATTTGGTGTTAGGTCTTTCCCTTTAGGTTTTACCCCAACAATGTTTTCATTAGTTTCGCTCACTCTCGAAATCAAGCATTTTACAGCAGGTTGGAGCAGCCTGTATCTCAGCACAGGAATAAGGTAGGGAAGAATTCTAGGGATCATTTTGACTGCCTCCAGAAGTTAGATCAGATGGCAAATTGGATTTGGTGCTAGGTCTTTCCCTTTAGGTTTTACCCCAACAATGTTTTCATTAGTTTCGCTCACTCTCGAAATCAAGCATTTTACAGCAGGTTGGAGCAGCCTGTATCTCAGCACAGGAATAAGGTAGGGAAGAATTCTAAGGATCATTTTGACTGCCTCCAGAAGTTAGATCAGATGGCAAATTGGATTTGGTGCTAGGTCTTTCCCCTTAGGTTTTACCCCAACAATGTTTTCATTAGTTTCGCTCACTCTCGAAATCAAGCATTTTACAGCAGGTTGGAGCAGCCTGTATCTCAGCACAGGAATAAGGTAGGGAAGAATTCTAAGGCTCATTTTGACTGCCTCCAGAAGTTAGATCAGATGGCAAATTGGATTTGGTGCTAGGTCTTTCCCTTTAGGTTTTACCCCAACAATGTTTTCATTAGTTTCGCTCACTCTCGAAATCAAGCATTTTACAGCAGGTTGGAGCAGCCTGTATCTCAGCACAGGAATAAGGTAGGGAAGAATTCTAAGGCTCATTTTGACTGCCTCCAGAAGTTAGATCAGATGGCAAATTGGATTTGGTGCTAGGTCTTTCCCTTTAGGTTTTACCCCAACAATGTTTTCATTAGTTTCGCTCACTCTCGAAATCAAGCATTTTACAGCAGGTTGGAGCAGCCTGTATCTCAGCACAGGAATAAGGTAGGGAAGAATTCTAAGGATCATTTTGACTGCCTCCAGAAGTTAGATCAGATGGCAAATTGGATTTGGTGCTAGGTCTTTCCCTTTAGGTTTTACCCCAACAATGTTTTCATTAGTTTCGCTCACTCTCGAAATCAAGCATTTTACAGCAGGTTGGAGCAGCCTGTATCTCAGCACAGGAATAAGGTAGGGAAGAATTCTAAGGACCATTTTGACTGCCTCCAGAAGTTAGATCAGATGGCAAATTGGATTTGGTGCTAGGTCTTTCCCTTTAGGTTTTACCCCAACAATGTTTTCATTAGTTTCGCTCACTCTCGAAATCAAGCATTTTACAGTAGGTTGGAGCAGCCTGTATCTCAGCACAGGAATAAGGTAGGGAAGAATTCTAAGGCTCATTTTGACTGCCTCCAGAAGTTAGATCAGATGGCAAATTGGATTTGGTGCTAGGTCTTTCCCTTTAGGTTTTACCCCAACAATGTTTTCATTAGTTTCGCTCACTCTCGAAATCAAGCATTTTACAGCAGGTTGGAGCAGCCTGTATCTCAGCACAGGAATAAGGTAGGGAAGAATTCTAAGGCTCATTTTGACTGCCTCCAGAAGTTAGATCAGATGGCAAATTGGATTTGGTGCTAGGTCTTTCCCTTTAGGTTTTACCCCAACAATGTTTTCATTAGTTTCGCTCACTCTCGAAATCAAGCATTTTACAGCAGGTTGGAGCAGCCTGTATCTCAGCACAGGAATAAGGTAGGGAAGAATTCTAAGGCTCATTATGACTGCCTCCAGAAGTTAGATCAGATGGCAAATTGGATTTGGTGCTAGGTCTTTCCCTTTAGGTTTTACCCCAACAATGTTTTCATTAGTTTCGCTCACTCTCGAAATCAAGCATTTTACAGCAGGTTGGAGCAGCCTGTATCTCAGCACAGGAATAAGGTAGGGAAGAATTCTAAGGCTCATTTTGACTGCCTCCAGAAGTTAGATCAGATGGCAAATTGGATTTGGTGCTAGGTCTTTCCCTTTAGGTTTTACCCCAACAATGTTTTCATTAGTTTCGCTCACTCTCGAAATCAAGCATTTTACAGCAGGTTGGAGCAGCCTGTATCTCAGCACAGGAATAAGGTAGGGAAAAATTCAAATGCTCATTTTGACTGCCTCCAGAAGTTAGATCAGATGGCAAATTGGATTTGGTGCTAGGTCTTTCCCTTTAGGTTTTACCCCAACAATGTTTTCATTAGTTTCGCTCACTCTCGAAATCAAGCATTTTACAGCAGGTTGGAGCAGCCTGTATCTCAGCACAGGAATAAGGTAGGGAAGAATTCTAAGGCTCATTTTGACTGCCTCCAGAAGTTAGATCAGATGGCAAATTGGATTTGGTGCTAGGTCTTTCCCTTTAGGTTTTACCCCAACAATGTTTTCATTAGTTTCGCTCACTCTCGAAATCAAGCATTTTACAGCAGGTTGGAGCAGCCTGTATCTCAGCACAGGAATAAGGTAGGGAAGAATTCTAAGGCTCATTTTGACTGCCTCCAGAAGTTAGATCAGATGGCAAATTGGATTTGGTGCTAGGTCTTTCCCTTTAGGTTTTACCCCAACAATGTTTTCATTAGTTTCGCTCACTCTCGAAATCAAGCATTTTACAGCAGGTTGGAGCAGCCTGTATCTCAGCACAGGAATAAGGTAGGGAAGAATTCAAATGCTCATTTTGACTGCCTCCAGAAGTTAGATCAGATGGCAAATTGGATTTGGTGCTAGGTCTTTCCCTTTAGGTTTTACCCCAACAATGTTTTCATTAGTTTCGCTCACTCTCGAAATCAAGCATTTTACAGCAGGTTGGAGCAGCCTGTATCTCAGCACAGGAATAAGGTAGGGAAGAATTCTAAGGATCATTTTGACTGCCTCCAGAAGTTAGATCAGATGGCAAATTGGATTTGGTGCTAGGTCTTTCCCTTTAGGTTTTACCCCAACAATGTTTTCATTAGTTTCGCTCACTCTCGAAATCAAGCATTTTACAGCAGGTTGGAGCAGCCTGTATCTCAGCACAGGAATAAGGTAGGGAAGAATTCTAAGGCTCATTTTGACTGCCTCCAGAAGTTAGATCAGATGGCAAATTGGATTTGGTGCTAGGTCTTTCCCTTTAGGTTTTACCCCAACAATGTTTTCATTAGTTTCGCTCACTCTCGAAATCAAGCATTTTACAGCAGGTTGGAGCAGCCTGTATCTCAGCACAGGAATAAGGTAGGGAAGAATTCTAAGGATCATTTTGACTGCCTCCAGAAGTTAGATCAGATGGCAAATTGGATTTGGTGCTAGGTCTTTCCCTTTAGGTTTTACCCCAACAATGTTTTCATTAGTTTCGCTCACTCTCGAAATCAAGCATTTTACAGCAGGTTGGAGCAGCCTGTATCTCAGCACAGGAATAAGGTAGGGAAGAATTCTAAGGCTCATTTTGACTGCCTCCAGAAGTTAGATCAGATGGCAAATTGGATTTGGTGCTAGGTCTTTCCCTTTAGGTTTTACCCCAACAATGTTTTCATTAGTTTCGCTCACTCTCGAAATCAAGCATTTTACAGCAGGTTGGAGCAGCCTGTATCTCAGCACAGGAATAAGGTAGGGAAGAATTCTAAGGCTCATTTTGACTGCCTCCAGAAGTTAGATCAGATGGCAAATTGGATTTGGTGCTAGGTCTTTCCCTTTAGGTTTTACCCCAACAATGTTTTCATTAGTTTCGCTCACTCTCGAAATCAAGCATTTTACAGCAGGTTGGAGCAGCCTGTATCTCAGCACAGGAATAAGGTAGGGAAGAATTCTAAGGCTCATTTTGACTGCCTCCAGAAGTTAGATCAGATGGCAAATTGGATTTGGTGCTAGGTCTTTCCCTTTAGGTTTTACCCCAACAATGTTTTCATTAGTTTCGCTCACTCTCGAAATCAAGCATTTTACAGCAGGTTGGAGCAGCCTGTATCTCAGCACAGGAATAAGGTAGGGAAGAATTCTAAGGCTCATTTTGACTGCCTCCAGAAGTTAGATCAGATGGCAAATTGGATTTGGTGCTAGGTCTTTCCCTTTAGGTTTTACCCCAACAATGTTTTCATTAGTTTCGCTCACTCTCGAAATCAAGCATTTTACAGCAGGTTGGAGCAGCCTGTATCTCAGCACAGGAATAAGGTAGGGAAGAATTCTAAGGATCATTTTGACTGCCTCCAGAAGTTAGATCAGATGGCAAATTGGATTTGGTGCTAGGTCTTTCCCTTTAGGTTTTACCCCAACAATGTTTTCATTAGTTTCGCTCACTCTCGAAATCAAGCATTTTACAGCAGGTTGGAGCAGCCTGTATCTCAGCACAGGAATAAGGTAGGGAAGAATTCTAAGGCTCATTTTGACTGCCTCCAGAAGTTAGATCAGATGGCAAATTGGATTTGGTGCTAGGTCTTTCCCTTTAGGTTTTACCCCAACAATGTTTTCATTAGTTTCGCTCACTCTCGAAATCAAGCATTTTACAGCAGGTTGGAGCAGCCTGTATCTCAGCACAGGAATAAGGTAGGGAAGAATTCTAAGGCTCATTTTGACTGCCTCCAGAAGTTAGATCAGATGGCAAATTGGATTTGGTGCTAGGTCTTTCCCTTTAGGTTTTACCCCAACAATGTTTTCATTAGTTTCGCTCACTCTCGAAATCAAGCATTTTACAGCAGGTTGGAGCAGCCTGTATCTCAGCACAGGAATAAGGTAGGGAAGAATTCTAAGGATCATTTTGACTGCCTCCAGAAGTTAGATCAGATGGCAAATTGGATTTGGTGCTAGGTCTTTCCCTTTAGGTTTTACCCCAACAATGTTTTCATTAGTTTCGCTCACTCTCGAAATCAAGCATTTTACAGCAGGTTGGAGCAGCCTGTATCTCAGCACAGGAATAAGGTAGGGAAGAATTCTAAGGATCATTTTGACTGCCTCCAGAAGTTAGATCAGATGGCAAATTGGATTTGGTGCTAGGTCTTTCCCTTTAGGTTTTACCCCAACAATGTTTTCATTAGTTTCGCTCACTCTCGAAATCAAGCATTTTACAGCAGGTTGGAGCAGCCTGTATCTCAGCACAGGAATAAGGTAGGGAAGAATTCTAAGGCTCATTTTGACTGCCTCCAGAAGTTAGATCAGATGGCAAATTGGATTTGGTGCTAGGTCTTTCCCTTTAGGTTTTACCCCAACAATGTTTTCATTAGTTTCGCTCACTCTCGAAATCAAGCATTTTACAGCAGGTTGGAGCAGCCTGTATCTCAGCACAGGAATAAGGTAGGGAAGAATTCTAAGGATCATTTTGACTGCCTCCAGAAGTTAGATCAGATGGCAAATTGGATTTGGTGCTAGGTCTTTCCCTTTAGGTTTTACCCCAACAATGTTTTCATTAGTTTCGCTCACTCTCGAAATCAAGCATTTTACAGCAGGTTGGAGCAGCCTGTATCTCAGCACAGGAATAAGGTAGGGAAGAATTCTAAGGCTCATTTTGACTGCCTCCAGAAGTTAGATCAGATGGCAAATTGGATTTGGTGCTAGGTCTTTCCCTTTAGGTTTTACCCCAACAATGTTTTCATTAGTTTCGCTCACTCTCGAAATCAAGCATTTTACAGCAGGTTGGAGCAGCCTGTATCTCAGCACAGGAATAAGGTAGGGAAGAATTCTAAGGCTCATTTTGACTGCCTCCAGAAGTTAGATCAGATGGCAAATTGGATTTGGTGCTAGGTCTTTCCCTTTAGGTTTTACCCCAACAATGTTTTCATTAGTTTCGCTCACTCTCGAAATCAAGCATTTTACAGCAGGTTGGAGCAGCCTGTATCTCAGCACAGGAATAAGGTAGGGAAGAATTCTAAGGCTCATTTTGACTGCCTCCAGAAGTTAGATCAGATGGCAAATTGGATTTGGTGCTAGGTCTTTCCCTTTAGGTTTTACCCCAACAATGTTTTCATTAGTTTCGCTCACTCTCGAAATCAAGCATTTTACAGCAGGTTGGAGCAGCCTGTATCTCAGCACAGGAATAAGGTAGGGAAGAATTCTAAGGCTCATTTTGACTGCCTCCAGAAGTTAGATCAGATGGCAAATTGGATTTGGTGCTAGGTCTTTCCCTTTAGGTTTTACCCCAACAATGTTTTCATTAGTTTCGCTCACTCTCGAAATCAAGCATTTTACAGCAGGTTGGAGCAGCCTGTATCTCAGCACAGGAATAAGGTAGGGAAGAATTCTAAGGATCATTTTGACTGCCTCCAGAAGTTATATCAGATGGCAAATTGGATTTGGTGCTAGGTCTTTCCCTTTAGGTTTTACCCCAACAATGTTTTCATTAGTTTCGCTCACTCTCGAAATCAAGCATTTTACAGCAGGTTGGAGCAGCCTGTATCTCAGCACAGGAATAAGGTAGGGAAGAATTCTAAGGCTCATTTTGACTGCCTCCAGAAGTTAGATCAGATGGCAAATTGGATTTGGTGCTAGGTCTTTCCCTTTAGGTTTTACCCCAACAATGTTTTCATTAGTTTCGCTCACTCTCGAAATCAAGCATTTTACAGCAGGTTGGAGCAGCCTGTATCTCAGCACAGGAATAAGGTAGGGAAGAATTCTAAGGATCATTTTGACTGCCTCCAGAAGTTAGATCAGATGGCAAAATGGATTTGGTGCTAGGTCTTTCCCTTTAGGTTTTACCCCAACAATGTTTTCATTAGTTTCGCTCACTCTCGAAATCAAGCATTTTACAGCAGGTTGGAGCAGCCTGTATCTCAGCACAGGAATAAGGTAGGGAAGAATTCTAAGGCTCATTTTGACTGCCTCCAGAAGTTAGATCAGATGGCAAATTGGATTTGGTGCTAGGTCTTTCCCTTTAGGTTTTACCCCAACAATGTTTTCATTAGTTTCGCTCACTCTCGAAATCAAGCATTTTACAGCAGGTTGGAGCAGCCTGTATCTCAGCACAGGAATAAGGTAGGGAAGAATTCTAAGGCTCATTTTGACTGCCTCCAGAAGTTAGATCAGATGGCAAATTGGATTTGGTGCTAGGTCTTTCCCTTTAGGTTTTACCCCAACAATGTTTTCATTAGTTTCGCTCACTCTCGAAATCAAGCATTTTACAGCAGGTTGGAGCAGCCTGTATCTCAGCACAGGAATAAGGTAGGGAAGAATTCTAAGGCTCATTATGACTGCCTCCAGAAGTTAGATCAGATGGCAAATTGGATTTGGTGCTAGGTCTTTCCCTTTAGGTTTTACCCCAACAATGTTTTCATTAGTTTCGCTCACTCTCGAAATCAAGCATTTTACAGCAGGTTGGAGCAGCCTGTATCTCAGCACAGGAATAAGGTAGGGAAGAATTCTAAGGCTCATTTTGACTGCCTCCAGAAGTTAGATCAGATGGCAAATTGGATTTGGTGCTAGGTCTTTCCCTTTAGGTTTTACCCCAACAATGTTTTCATTAGTTTCGCTCACTCTCGAAATCAAGCATTTTACAGCAGGTTGGAGCAGCCTGTATCTCAGCACAGGAATAAGGTAGGTAAAAATTCAAATGCTCATTTTGACTGCCTCCAGAAGTTAGATCAGATGGCAAATTGGATTTGGTGCTAGGTCTTTCCCTTTAGGTTTTACCCCAACAATGTTTTCATTAGTTTCGCTCACTCTCGAAATCAAGCATTTTACAGCAGGTTGGAGCAGCCTGTATCTCAGCACAGGAATAAGGTAGGGAAGAATTCTAAGGCTCATTTTGACTGCCTCCAGAAGTTAGATCAGATGGCAAATTGGATTTGGTGCTAGGTCTTTCCCTTTAGGTTTTACCCCAACAATGTTTTCATTAGTTTCGCTCACTCTCGAAATCAAGCATTTTACAGCAGGTTGGAGCAGCCTGTATCTCAGCACAGGAATAAGGTAGGGAAAAATTCAAATGCTCATTTTGACTGCCTCCAGAAGTTAGATCAGATGGCAAATTGGATTTGGTGCTAGGTCTTTCCCTTTAGGTTTTACCCCAACAATGTTTTCATTAGTTTCGCTCACTCTCGAAATCAAGCATTTTACAGCAGGTTGGAGCAGCCTGTATCTCAGCACAGGAATAAGGTAGGGAAGAATTCTAAGGCTCATTTTGACTGCCTCCAGAAGTTAGATCAGATGGCAAATTGGATTTGGTGCTAGGTCTTTCCCTTTAGGTTTTACCCCAACAATGTTTTCATTAGTTTCGCTCACTCTCGAAATCAAGCATTTTACAGCAGGTTGGAGCAGCCTGTATCTCAGCACAGGAATAAGGTAGGGAAGAATTCTAAGGCTCATTTTGACTGCCTCCAGAAGTTAGATCAGATGGCAAATTGGATTTGGTGCTAGGTCTTTCCCTTTAGGTTTTACCCCAACAATGTTTTCATTAGTTTCGCTCACTCTCGAAATCAAGCATTTTACAGCAGGTTGGAGCAGCCTGTATCTCAGCACAGGAATAAGGTAGGGAAGAATTCTAAGGCTCATTTTGACTGCCTCCAGAAGTTAGATCAGATGGCAAATTGGATTTGGTGCTAGGTCTTTCCCTTTAGGTTTTACCCCAACAATGTTTTCATTAGTTTCGCTCACTCTCGAAATCAAGCATTTTACAGCAGGTTGGAGCAGCCTGTATCTCAGCACAGGAATAAGGTAGGGAAGAATTCTAAGGCTCATTTTGACTGCCTCCAGAAGTTAGATCAGATGGCAAATTGGATTTGGTGCTAGGTCTTTCCCTTTAGGTTTTACCCCAACAATGTTTTCATTAGTTTCGCTCACTCTCGAAATCAAGCATTTTACAGCAGGTTGGAGCAGCCTGTATCTCAGCACAGGAATAAGGTAGGGAAGAATTCTAAGGATCATTTTGACTGCCTCCAGAAGTTAGATCAGATGGCAAATTGGATTTGGTGCTAGGTCTTTCCCTTTAGGTTTTACCCCAACAATGTTTTCATTAGTTTCGCTCACTCTCGAAATCAAGCATTTTACAGCAGGTTGGAGCAGCCTGTATCTCAGCACAGGAATAAGGTAGGGAAGAATTCTAAGGCTCATTTTGACTGCCTCCAGAAGTTAGATCAGATGGCAAATTGGATTTGGTGCTAGGTCTTTCCCTTTAGGTTTTACCCCAACAATGTTTTCATTAGTTTCGCTCACTCTCGAAATCAAGCATTTTACAGCAGGTTGGAGCAGCCTGTATCTCAGCACAGGAATAAGGTAGGGAAGAATTCTAAGGCTCATTTTGACTGCCTCCAGAAGTTAGATCAGATGGCAAATTGGATTTGGTGCTAGGTCTTTCCCTTTAGGTTTTACCCCAACAATGTTTTCATTAGTTTCGCTCACTCTCGAAATCAAGCATTTTACAGCAGGTTGGAGCAGCCTGTATCTCAGCACAGGAATAAGGTAGGGAAGAATTCTAAGGCTCATTTTGACTGCCTCCAGAAGTTAGATCAGATGGCAAATTGGATTTGGTGCTAGGTCTTTCCCTTTAGGTTTTACCCCAACAATGTTTTCATTAGTTTCGCTCACTCTCGAAATCAAGCATTTTACAGCAGGTTGGAGCAGCCTGTATCTCAGCACAGGAATAAGGTAGGGAAGAATTCTAAGGCTCATTTTGACTGCCTCCAGAAGTTAGATCAGATGGCAAATTGGATTTGGTGCTAGGTCTTTCCCTTTAGGTTTTACCCCAACAATGTTTTCATTAGTTTCGCTCACTCTCGAAATCAAGCATTTTACAGCAGGTTGGAGCAGCCTGTATCTCAGCACAGGAATAAGGTAGGGAAGAATTCTAAGGCTCATTTTGACTGCCTCCAGAAGTTAGATCAGATGGCAAATTGGATTTGGTGCTAGGTCTTTCCCTTTAGGTTTTACCCCAACAATGTTTTCATTAGTTTCGCTCACTCTCGAAATCAAGCATTTTACAGCAGGTTGGAGCAGCCTGTATCTCAGCACAGGAATAAGGTAGGGAAGAATTCTAAGGCTCATTTTGACTGCCTCCAGAAGTTAGATCAGATGGCAAATTGGATTTGGTGCTAGGTCTTTCCCTTTAGGTTTTACCCCAACAATGTTTTCATTAGTTTCGCTCACTCTCGAAATCAAGCATTTTACAGCAGGTTGGAGCAGCCTGTATCTCAGCACAGGAATAAGGTAGGGAAGAATTCTAAGGATCATTTTGACTGCCTCCAGAAGTTAGATCAGATGGCAAAATGGATTTGGTGCTAGGTCTTTCCCTTTAGGTTTTACCCCAACAATGTTTTCATTAGTTTCGCTCACTCTCGAAATCAAGCATTTTACAGCAGGTTGGAGCAGCCTGTATCTCAGCACAGGAATAAGGTAGGGAAGAATTCTAAGGATCATTTTGACTGCCTCCAGAAGTTAGATCAGATGGCAAATTGGATTTGGTGCTAGGTCTTTCCCTTTAGGTTTTACCCCAACAATGTTTTCATTAGTTTCGCTCACTCTCGAAATCAAGCATTTTACAGCAGGTTGGAGCAGCCTGTATCTCAGCACAGGAATAAGGTAGGGAAGAATTCTAAGGCTCATTTTGACTGCCTCCAGAAGTTAGATCAGATGGCAAATTGGATTTGGTGCTAGGTCTTTCCCTTTAGGTTTTACCCCAACAATGTTTTCATTAGTTTCGCTCACTCTCGAAATCAAGCATTTTACAGCAGGTTGGAGCAGCCTGTATCTCAGCACAGGAATAAGGTAGGGAAGAATTCTAAGGCTCATTATGACTGCCTCCAGAAGTTAGATCAGATGGCAAATTGGATTTGGTGCTAGGTCTTTCCCTTTAGGTTTTACCCCAACAATGTTTTCATTAGTTTCGCTCACTCTCGAAATCAAGCATTTTACAGCAGGTTGGAGCAGCCTGTATCTCAGCACAGGAATAAGGTAGGGAAGAATTCTAAGGCTCATTTTGACTGCCTCCAGAAGTTAGATCAGATGGCAAATTGGATTTGGTGCTAGGTCTTTCCCTTTAGGTTTTACCCCAACAATGTTTTCATTAGTTTCGCTCACTCTCGAAATCAAGCATTTTACAGCAGGTTGGAGCAGCCTGTATCTCAGCACAGGAATAAGGTAGGGAAAAATTCAAATGCTCATTTTGACTGCCTCCAGAAGTTAGATCAGATGGCAAATTGGATTTGGCGCTAGGTCTTTCCCTTTAGGTTTTACCCCAACAATGTTTTCATTAGTTTCGCTCACTCTCGAAATCAAGCATTTTACAGCAGGTTGGAGCAGCCTGTATCTCAGCACAGGAATAAGGTAGGGAAGAATTCTAAGGCTCATTTTGACTGCCTCCAGAAGTTAGATCAGATGGCAAATTGGATTTGGTGCTAGGTCTTTCCCTTTAGGTTTTACCCCAACAATGTTTTCATTAGTTTCGCTCACTCTCGAAATCAAGCATTTTACAGCAGGTTGGAGCAGCCTGTATCTCAGCACAGGAATAAGGTAGGGAAGAATTCTAAGGCTCATTTTGACTGCCTCCAGAAGTTAGATCAGATGGCAAATTGGATTTGGTGCTAGGTCTTTCCCTTTAGGTTTTACCCCAACAATGTTTTCATTAGTTTCGCTCACTCTCGAAATCAAGCATTTTACAGCAGGTTGGAGCAGCCTGTATCTCAGCACAGGAATAAGGTAGGGAAGAATTCTAAGGCTCATTTTGACTGCCTCCAGAAGTTAGATCAGATGGCAAATTGGATTTGGTGCTAGGTCTTTCCCTTTAGGTTTTACCCCAACAATGTTTTCATTAGTTTCGCTCACTCTCGAAATCAAGCATTTTACAGCAGGTTGGAGCAGCCTGTATCTCAGCACAGGAATAAGGTAGGGAAAAATTCAAATGCTCATTTTGACTGCCTCCAGAAGTTAGATCAGATGGCAAATTGGATTTGGTGCTAGGTCTTTCCCTTTAGGTTTTACCCCAACAATGTTTTCATTAGTTTCGCTCACTCTCGAAATCAAGCATTTTACAGCAGGTTGGAGCAGCCTGTATCTCAGCACAGGAATAAGGTAGGGAAGAATTCTAAGGCTCATTTTGACTGCCTCCAGAAGTTAGATCAGATGGCAAATTGGATTTGGTGCTAGGTCTTTCCCTTTAGGTTTTACCCCAACAATGTTTTCATTAGTTTCGCTCACTCTCGAAATCAAGCATTTTACAGCAGGTTGGAGCAGCCTGTATCTCAGCACAGGAATAAGGTAGGGAAGAATTCAAATGCTCATTTTGACTGCCTCCAGAAGTTAGATCAGATGGCAAATTGGATTTGGTGCTAGGTCTTTCCCTTTAGGTTTTACCCCAACAATGTTTTCATTAGTTTCGCTCACTCTCGAAATCAAGCATTTTACAGCAGGTTGGAGCAGCCTGTATCTCAGCACAGGAATAAGGAAGGGAAGAATTCTAAGGATCATTTTGACTGCCTCCAGAAGTTAGATCAGATGGCAAATTGGATTTGGTGCTAGGTCTTTCCCTTTAGGTTTTACCCCAACAATGTTTTCATTAGTTTCGCTCACTCTCGAAATCAAGCATTTTACAGCAGGTTGGAGCAGCCTGTATCTCAGCACAGGAATAAGGTAGGGAAGAATTCTAAGGATCATTTTGACTGCCTCCAGAAGTTAGATCAGATGGCAAATTGGATTTGGTGCTAGGTCTTTCCCTTTAGGTTTTACCCCAACAATGTTTTCATTAGTTTCGCTCACTCTCGAAATCAAGCATTTTACAGCAGGTTGGAGCAGCCTGTATCTCAGCACAGGAATAAGGTAGGGAAGAATTCTAAGGCTCATTTTGACTGCCTCCAGAAGTTAGATCAGATGGCAAATTGGATTTGGTGCTAGGTCTTTCCCTTTAGGTTTTACCCCAACAATGTTTTCATTAGTTTCGCTCACTCTCGAAATCAAGCATTTTACAGCAGGTTGGAGCAGCCTGTATCTCAGCACAGGAATAAGGTAGGGAAGAATTCTAAGGATCATTTTGACTGCCTCCAGAAGTTAGATCAGATGGCAAATTGGATTTGGTGCTAGGTCTTTCCCTTTAGGTTTTACCCCAACAATGTTTTCATTAGTTTCGCTCACTCTCGAAATCAAGCATTTTACAGCAGGTTGGAGCAGCCTGTATCTCAGCACAGGAATAAGGTAGGGAAGAATTCTAAGGCTCATTTTGACTGCCTCCAGAAGTTAGATCAGATGGCAAATTGGATTTGGTGCTAGGTCTTTCCCTTTAGGTTTTACCCCAACAATGTTTTCATTAGTTTCGCTCACTCTCGAAATCAAGCATTTTACAGCAGGTTGGAGCAGCCTGTATCTCAGCACAGGAATAAGGTAGGGAAGAATTCTAAGGATCATTTTGACTGCCTCCAGAAGTTAGATCAGATGGCAAATTGGATTTGGTGCTAGGTCTTTCCCTTTAGGTTTTACCCCAACAATGTTTTCATTAGTTTCGCTCACTCTCGAAATCAAGCATTTTACAGCAGGTTGGAGCAGCCTGTATCTCAGCACAGGAATAAGGTAGGGAAGAATTCTAAGGCTCATTTTGACTGCCTCCAGAAGTTAGATCAGATGGCAAATTGGATTTGGTGCTAGGTCTTTCCCTTTAGGTTTTACCCCAACAATGTTTTCATTAGTTTCGCTCACTCTCGAAATCAAGCATTTTACAGCAGGTTGGAGCAGCCTGTATCTCAGCACAGGAATAAGGTAGGGAAGAATTCTAAGGATCATTTTGACTGCCTCCAGAAGTTAGATCAGATGGCAAATTGGATTTGGTGCTAGGTCTTTCCCTTTAGGTTTTACCCCAACAATGTTTTCATTAGTTTCGCTCACTCTCGAAATCAAGCATTTTACAGCAGGTTGGAGCAGCCTGTATCTCAGCACAGGAATAAGGTAGGGAAGAATTCTAAGGCTCATTTTGACTGCCTCCAGAAGTTAGATCAGATGGCAAATTGGATTTGGTGCTAGGTCTTTCCCTTTAGGTTTTACCCCAACAATGTTTTCATTAGTTTCGCTCACTCTCGAAATCAAGCATTTTACAGCAGGTTGGAGCAGCCTGTATCTCAGCACAGGAATAAGGAAGGGAAGAATTCTAAGGATCATTTTGACTGCCTCCAGAAGTTAGATCAGATGGCAAATTGGATTTGGTGCTAGGTCTTTCCCTTTAGGTTTTACCCCAACAATGTTTTCATTAGTTTCGCTCACTCTCGAAATCAAGCATTTTACAGCAGGTTGGAGCAGCCTGTATCTCAGCACAGGAATAAGGTAGGGAAGAATTCTAAGGATCATTTTGACTGCCTCCAGAAGTTAGATCAGATGGCAAATTGGATTTGGTGCTAGGTCTTTCCCTTTAGGTTTTACCCCAACAATGTTTTCATTAGTTTTGCTCACTCTCGAAATCAAGCATTTTACAGCAGGTTGGAGCAGCCTGTATCTCAGCACAGGAATAAGGTAGGGAAGAATTCTAAGGCTCATTTTGACTGCCTCCAGAAGTTAGATCAGATGGCAAATTGGATTTGGTGCTAGGTCTTTCCCTTTAGGTTTTACCCCAACAATGTTTTCATTAGTTTCGCTCACTCTCGAAATCAAGCATTTTACAGCAGGTTGGAGCAGCCTGTATCTCAGCACAGGAATAAGGTAGGGAAGAATTCTAAGGATCATTTTGACTGCCTCCAGAAGTTAGATCAGATGGCAAATTGGATTTGGTGCTAGGTCTTTCCCTTTAGGTTTTACCCCAACAATGTTTTCATTAGTTTCGCTCACTCTCGAAATCAAGCATTTTACAGCAGGTTGGAGCAGCCTGTATCTCAGCACAGGAATAAGGTAGGGAAGAATTCTAAGGCTCATTTTGACTGCCTCCAGAAGTTAGATCAGATGGCAAATTGGATTTGGTGCTAGGTCTTTCCCTTTAGGTTTTACCCCAACAATGTTTTCATTAGTTTCGCTCACTCTCGAAATCAAGCATTTTACAGCAGGTTGGAGCAGCCTGTATCTCAGCACAGGAATAAGGTAGGGAAAAATTCAAATGCTCATTTTGACTGCCTCCAGAAGTTAGATCAGATGGCAAATTGGATTTGGTGCTAGGTCTTTCCCTTTAGGTTTTACCCCAACAATGTTTTCATTAGTTTCGCTCACTCTCGAAATCAAGCATTTTACAGCAGGTTGGAGCAGCCTGTATCTCAGCACAGGAATAAGGTAGGGAAGAATTCTAAGGCTCATTTTGACTGCCTCCAGAAGTTAGATCAGATGGCAAATTGGATTTGGTGCTAGGTCTTTCCCTTTAGGTTTTACCCCAACAATGTTTTCATTAGTTTCGCTCACTCTCGAAATCAAGCATTTTACAGCAGGTTGGAGCAGCCTGTATCTCAGCACAGGAATAAGGTAGGGAAGAATTCTAAGGCTCATTTTGACTGCCTCCAGAAGTTAGATCAGATGGCAAATTGGATTTGGTGCTAGGTCTTTCCCTTTAGGTTTTACCCCAACAATGTTTTCATTAGTTTCGCTCACTCTCGAAATCAAGCATTTTACAGCAGGTTGGAGCAGCCTGTATCTCAGCACAGGAATAAGGTAGGGAAGAATTCAAATGCTCATTTTGACTGCCTCCAGAAGTTAGATCAGATGGCAAATTGGATTTGGTGCTAGGTCTTTCCCTTTAGGTTTTACCCCAACAGTGTTTTCATTAGTTTCGCTCACTCTCGAAATCAAGCATTTTACAGCAGGTTGGAGCAGCCTGTATCTCAGCACAGGAATAAGGTAGGGAAGAATTCTAAGGCTCATTTTGACTGCCTCCAGAAGTTAGATCAGATGGCAAATTGGATTTGGTGCTAGGTCTTTCCCTTTAGGTTTTACCCCAACAATGTTTTCATTAGTTTCGCTCACTCTCGAAATCAAGCATTTTACAGCAGGTTGGAGCAGCCTGTATCTCAGCACAGGAATAAGGTAGGGAAGAATTCTAAGGCTCATTTTGACTGCCTCCAGAAGTTAGATCAGATGGCAAATTGGATTTGGTGCTAGGTCTTTCCCTTTAGGTTTTACCCCAACAATGTTTTCATTAGTTTCGCTCACTCTCGAAATCAAGCATTTTACAGCAGGTTGGAGCAGCCTGTATCTCAGCACAGGAATAAGGTAGGGAAGAATTCTAAGGCTCATTTTGACTGCCTCCAGAAGTTAGATCAGATGGCAAATTGGATTTGGTGCTAGGTCTTTCCCTTTAGGTTTTACCCCAACAATGTTTTCATTAGTTTCGCTCACTCTCGAAATCAAGCATTTTACAGCAGGTTGGAGCAGCCTGTATCTCAGCACAGGAATAAGGTAGGGAAGAATTCTAAGGATCATTTTGACTGCCTCCAGAAGTTAGATCAGATGGCAAATTGGATTTGGTGCTAGGTCTTTCCCTTTAGGTTTTACCCCAACAATGTTTTCATTAGTTTCGCTCACTCTCGAAATCAAGCATTTTACAGCAGGTTGGAGCAGCCTGTATCTCAGCACAGGAATAAGGTAGGGAAGAATTCTAAGGCTCATTTTGACTGCCTCCAGAAGTTAGATCAGATGGCAAATTGGATTTGGTGCTAGGTCTTTCCCTTTAGGTTTTACCCCAACAATGTTTTCATTAGTTTCGCTCACTCTCGAAATCAAGCATTTTACAGCAGGTTGGAGCAGCCTGTATCTCAGCACAGGAATAAGGTAGGGAAGAATTCTAAGGATCATTTTGACTGCCTCCAGAAGTTAGATCAGATGGCAAATTGGATTTGGTGCTAGGTCTTTCCCTTTAGGTTTTACCCCAACAATGTTTTCATTAGTTTCGCTCACTCTCGAAATCAAGCATTTTACAGCAGGTTGGAGCAGCCTGTATCTCAGCACAGGAATAAGGTAGGGAAGAATTCTAAGGCTCATTTTGACTGCCTCCAGAAGTTAGATCAGATGGCAAATTGGATTTGGTGCTAGGTCTTTCCCTTTAGGTTTTACCCCAACAATGTTTTCATTAGTTTCGCTCACTCTCGAAATCAAGCATTTTACAGCAGGTTGGAGCAGCCTGTATCTCAGCACAGGAATAAGGTAGGGAAGAATTCTAAGGCTCATTTTGACTGCCTCCAGAAGTTAGATCAGATGGCAAATTGGATTTGGTGCTAGGTCTTTCCCTTTAGGTTTTACCCCAACAATGTTTTCATTAGTTTCGCTCACTCTCGAAATCAAGCATTTTACAGCAGGTTGGAGCAGCCTGTATCTCAGCACAGGAATAAGGTAGGGAAGAATTCTAAGGCTCATTTTGACTGCCTCCAGAAGTTAGATCAGATGGCAAATTGGATTTGGTGCTAGGTCTTTCCCTTTAGGTTTTACCCCAACAATGTTTTCATTAGTTTCGCTCACTCTCGAAATCAAGCATTTTACAGCAGGTTGGAGCAGTCTGTATCTCAGCACAGGAATAAGGTAGGGAAGAATTCAAAGGCTCATTTTGACTGCCTCCAGACGTTAGATCAGATGGCAAATTGGATTTGGTGCTAGGTCTTTCCCTTTAGGTTTTACCCGAACAATGTTTTCATTAGTTTCGCTCACTCTCGAAATCAAGCATTTTACAGAAGGTTGGAGCAGCCTGTATCTCAGCACAGGAATAAGGTAGGGAAGAATTCTAAGGATCATTTTGACTGCCTCCAGAAGTTAGATCAGATGGCAAATTGGATTTGGTGCTAGGTCTTTCCCTTTAGGTTTTACCCCAACAATGTTTTCATTAGTTTCGCTCACTCTCGAAATCAAGCATTTTACAGCAGGTTGGAGCAGCCTGTATCTCAGCACAGGAATAAGGTAGGGAAGAATTCTAAGGCTCATTTTGACTGCCTCCAGAAGTTAGATCAGATGGCAAATTGGATTTGGTGCTAGGTCTTTCCCTTTAGGTTTTACCCCAACAATGTTTTCATTAGTTTCGCTCACTCTCGAAATCAAGCATTTTACAGCAGGTTGGAGCAGCCTGTATCTCAGCACAGGAATAAGGTAGGGAAGAATTCTAAGGCTCATTTTGACTGCCTCCAGAAGTTAGATCAGATGGCAAATTGGATTTGGTGCTAGGTCTTTCCCTTTAGGTTTTACCCCAACAATGTTTTCATTAGTTTCGCTCACTCTCGAAATCAAGCATTTTACAGCAGGTTGGAGCAGCCTGTATCTCAGCACAGGAATAAGGTAGGGAAGAATTCTAAGGCTCATTTTGACTGCCTCCAGAAGTTAGATCAGATGGCAAATTGGATTTGGTGCTAGGTCTTTCCCTTTAGGTTTTACCCCAACAATGTTTTCATTAGTTTCGCTCACTCTCGAAATCAAGCATTTTACAGCAGGTTGGAGCAGCCTGTATCTCAGCACAGGAATAAGGTAGGGAAGAATTCTAAGGCTCATTTTGACTGCCTCCAGAAGTTAGATCAGATGGCAAATTGGATTTGGTGCTAGGTCTTTCCCTTTAGGTTTTACCCCAACAATGTTTTCATTAGTTTCGCTCACTCTCGAAATCAAGCATTTTACAGCAGGTTGGAGCAGCCTGTATCTCAGCGCAGGAATAAGGTAGGGAAGAATTCTAAGGATCATTTTGACTGCCTCCAGAAGTTAGATCAGATGGCAAATTGGATTTGGTGCTAGGTCTTTCCCTTTAGGTTTTACCCCAACAATGTTTTCATTAGTTTCGCTCACTCTCGAAATCAAGCATTTTACAGCAGGTTGGAGCAGCCTGTATCTCAGCACAGGAATAAGGTAGGGAAGAATTCTAAGGCTCATTTTGACTGCCTCCAGAAGTTAGATCAGATGGCAAATTGGATTTGGTGCTAGGTCTTTCCCTTTAGGTTTTACCCCAACAATGTTTTCATTAGTTTCGCTCACTCTCGAAATCAAGCATTTTACAGCAGGTTGGAGCAGCCTGTATCTCAGCACAGGAATAAGATAGGGAAGAATTCTAAGGATCATTTTGACTGCCTCCAGAAGTTAGATCAGATGGCAAATTGGATTTGGTGCTAGGTCTTTCCCTTTAGGTTTTACCCCAACAATGTTTTCATTAGTTTCGCTCACTCTCGAAATCAAGCATTTTACAGCAGGTTGGAGCAGCCTGTATCTCAGCACAGGAATAAGGTAGGGAAGAATTCTAAGGCTCATTTTGACTGCCTCCAGAAGTTAGATCAGATGGCAAATTGGATTTGGTGCTAGGTCTTTCCCTTTAGGTTTTACCCCAACAATGTTTTCATTAGTTTCGCTCACTCTCGAAATCAAGCATTTTACAGCAGGTTGGAGCAGCCTGTATCTCAGCACAGGAATAAGGTAGGGAAGAATTCAAAGGCTCATTTTGACTGCCTCCAGAAGTTAGATCAGATGGCAAATTGGATTTGGTGCTAGGTCTTTCCCTTTAGGTTTTACCCCAACATTGTTTTCATTAGTTTCGCTCACTCTCGAAATCAAGCATTTTACAGCAGGTTGGAGCAGCCTGTATCTCAGCACAGGAATAAGGTAGGGAAGAATTCTAAGGATCATTTTGACTGCCTCCAGAAGTTAGATCAGATGGCAAATTGGATTTGGTGCTAGGTCTTTCCCTTTAGGTTTTACCCCAACAATGTTTTCATTAGTTTCGCTCACTCTCGAAATCAAGCATTTTACAGCAGGTTGGAGCAGCCTGTATCTCAGCACAGGAATAAGGTAGGGAAGAATTCTAAGGCTCATTTTGACTGCCTCCAGAAGTTAGATCAGATGGCAAATTGGATTTGGTGCTAGGTCTTTCCCTTTAGGTTTTACCCCAACAATGTTTTCATTAGTTTCGCTCACTCTCGAAATCAAGCATTTTACAGCAGGTTGGAGCAGCCTGTATCTCAGCACAGGAATAAGGTAGGGAAGAATTCTAAGGCTCATTTTGACTGCCTCCAGAAGTTAGATCAGATGGCAAATTGGATTTGGTGCTAGGTCTTTCCCTTTAGGTTTTACCCCAACAATGTTTTCATTAGTTTCGCTCACTCTCGAAATCAAGCATTTTACAGCAGGTTGGAGCAGCCTGTATCTCAGCACAGGAATAAGGTAGGGAAGAATTCTAAGGCTCATTTTGACTGCCTCCAGAAGTTAGATCAGATGGCAAATTGGATTTGGTGCTAGGTCTTTCCCTTTAGGTTTTACCCCAACAATGTTTTCATTAGTTTCGCTCACTCTCGAAATCAAGCATTTTACAGCAGGTTGGAGCAGCCTGTATCTCAGCACAGGAATAAGGTAGGGAAGAATTCTAAGGATCATTTTGACTGCCTCCAGAAGTTAGATCAGATGGCAAATTGGATTTGGTGCTAGGTCTTTCCCTTTAGGTTTTACCCCAACAATGTTTTCATTAGTTTCGCTCACTCTCGAAATCAAGCATTTTACAGCAGGTTGGAGCAGCCTGTATCTCAGCGCAGGAATAAGGTAGGGAAGAATTCTAAGGATCATTTTGACTGCCTCCAGAAGTTAGATCAGATGGCAAATTGGATTTGGTGCTAGGTCTTTCCCTTTAGGTTTTACCCCAACAATGTTTTCATTAGTTTCGCTCACTCTCGAAATCAAGCATTTTACAGCAGGTTGGAGCAGCCTGTATCTCAGCACAGGAATAAGGTAGGGAAGAATTCTAAGGCTCATTTTGACTGCCTCCAGAAGTTAGATCAGATGGCAAATTGGATTTGGTGCTAGGTCTTTCCCTTTAGGTTTTACCCCAACAATGTTTTCATTAGTTTCGCTCACTCTCGAAATCAAGCATTTTACAGCAGGTTGGAGCAGCCTGTATCTCAGCACAGGAATAAGGTAGGGAAGAATTCTAAGGATCATTTTGACTGCCTCCAGAAGTTAGATCAGATGGCAAATTGGATTTGGTGCTAGGTCTTTCCCTTTAGGTTTTACCCCAACAATGTTTTCATTAGTTTCGCTCACTCTCGAAATCAAGCATTTTACAGCAGGTTGGAGCAGCCTGTATCTCAGCACAGGAATAAGGTAGGGAAGAATTCTAAGGCCATTTTGACTGCCTCCAGAAGTTAGATCAGATGGCAAATTGGATTTGGTGCTAGGTCTTTCCCTTTAGGTTTTACCCCAACAATGTTTTCATTAGTTTCGCTCACTCTCGAAATCAAGCATTTTACAGCAGGTTGGAGCAGCCTGTATCTCAGCACAGGAATAAGGTAGGGAAGAATTCTAAGGCTCATTTTGACTGCCTCCAGAAGTTAGATCAGATGGCAAATTGGATTTGGTGCTAGGTCTTTCCCTTTAGGTTTTACCCCAACAATGTTTTCATTAGTTTCGCTCACTCTCGAAATCAAGCATTTTACAGCAGGTTGGAGCAGCCTGTATCTCAGCACAGGAATAAGGTAGGGAAGAATTCTAAGGCTCATTTTGACTGCCTCCAGAAGTTAGATCAGATGGCAAATTGGATTTGGTGCTAGGTCTTTCCCTTTAGGTTTTACCCCAACAATGTTTTCATTAGTTTCGCTCACTCTCGAAATCAAGCATTTTACAGCAGGTTGGAGCAGCCTGTATCTCAGCACAGGAATAAGGTAGGGAAGAATTCTAAGGCTCATTTTGACTGCCTCCAGAAGTTAGATCAGATGGCAAATTGGATTTGGTGCTAGGTCTTTCCCTTTAGGTTTTACCCCAACAATGTTTTCATTAGTTTCGCTCACTCTCGAAATCAAGCATTTTACAGCAGGTTGGAGCAGCCTGTATCTCAGCACAGGAATAAGGTAGGGAAGAATTCTAAGGCTCATTTTGACTGCCTCCAGAAGTTAGATCAGATGGCAAATTGGATTTGGTGCTAGGTCTTTCCCTTTAGGTTTTACCCCAACAATGTTTTCATTAGTTTCGCTCACTCTCGAAATCAAGCATTTTACAGCAGGTTGGAGCAGCCTGTATCTCAGCACAGGAATAAGGTAGGGAAGAATTCTAAGGATCATTTTGACTGCCTCCAGAAGTTAGATCAGATGGCAAATTGGATTTGGTGCTAGGTCTTTCCCTTTAGGTTTTACCCCAACAATGTTTTCATTAGTTTCGCTCACTCTCGAAATCAAGCATTTTACAGCAGGTTGGAGCAGCCTGTATCTCAGCACAGGAATAAGGTAGGGAAGAATTCTAAGGATCATTTTGACTGCCTCCAGAAGTTAGATCAGATGGCAAATTGGATTTGGTGCTAGGTCTTTCCCTTTAGGTTTTACCCCAACAATGTTTTCATTAGTTTCGCTCACTCTCGAAATCAAGCATTTTACAGCAGGTTGGAGCAGCCTGTATCTCAGCACAGGAATAAGGTAGGGAAGAATTCTAAGGATCATTTTGACTGCCTCCAGAAGTTAGATCAGATGGCAAATTGGATTTGGTGCTAGGTCTTTCCCTTTAGGTTTTACCCCAACAATGTTTTCATTAGTTTTGCTCACTCTCGAAATCAAGCATTTTACAGCAGGTTGGAGCAGCCTGTATCTCAGCACAGGAATAAGGTAGGGAAGAATTCAAATACTCATTTTGACTGCCTCCAGAAGTTAGATCAGATGGCAAATTGGATTTGGTGCTAGGTCTTTCCCTTTAGGTTTTACCCCAACAATGTTTTCATTAGTTTCGCTCACTCTCGAAATCAAGCATTTTACAGCAGGTTGGAGCAGCCTGTATCTCAGCACAGGAATAAGGTAGGGAAGAATTCTAAGGATCATTTTGACTGCCTCCAGAAGTTAGATCAGATGGCAAATTGGATTTGGTGCTAGGTCTTTCCCTTTAGGTTTTACCCCAACAATGTTTTCATTAGTTTCGCTCACTCTCGAAATCAAGCATTTTACAGCAGGTTGGAGCAGCCTGTATCTCAGCACAGGAATAAGGTAGGGAAGAATTCTAAGGCTCATTTTGACTGCCTCCAGAAGTTAGATCAGATGGCAAATTGGATTTGGTGCTAGGTCTTTCCCTTTAGGTTTTACCCCAACAATGTTTTCATTAGTTTCGCTCACTCTCGAAATCAAGCATTTTACAGCAGGTTGGAGCAGCCTGTATCTCAGCACAGGAATAAGGTAGGGAAGAATTCTAAGGCTCATTTTGACTGCCTCCAGAAGTTAGATCAGATGGCAAATTGGATTTGGTGCTAGGTCTTTCCCTTTAGGTTTTACCCCAACAATGTTTTCATTAGTTTCGCTCACTCTCGAAATCAAGCATTTTACAGCGGGTTGGAGCAGCCTGTATCTCAGCACAGGAATAAGGTAGGGAAGAATTCTAAGGCTCATTTTGACTGCCTCCAGAAGTTAGATCAGATGGCAAATTGGATTTGGTGCTAGGTCTTTCCCTTTAGGTTTTACCCCAACAATGTTTTCATTAGTTTCGCTCACTCTCGAAATCAAGCATTTTACAGCAGGTTGGAGCAGCCTGTATCTCAGCACAGGAATAAGGTAGGGAAGAATTCTAAGGCTCATTTTGACTGCCTCCAGAAGTTAGATCAGATGGCAAATTGGATTTGGTGCTAGGTCTTTCCCTTTAGGTTTTACCCCAACAATGTTTTCATTAGTTTCGCTCACTCTCGAAATCAAGCATTTTACAGCAGGTTGGAGCAGCCTGTATCTCAGCACAGGAATAAGGTAGGGAAGAATTCTAAGGCTCATTTTGACTGCCTCCAGAAGTTAGATCAGATGGCAAATTGGATTTGGTGCTAGGTCTTTCCCTTTAGGTTTTACCCCAACAATGTTTTCATTAGTTTCGCTCACTCTCGAAATCAAGCATTTTACAGCAGGTTGGAGCAGCCTGTATCTCAGCACAGGAATAAGGTAGGGAAGAATTCTAAGGCTCATTTTGACTGCCTCCAGAAGTTAGATCAGATGGCAAATTGGATTTGGTGCTAGGTCTTTCCCTTTAGGTTTTACCCCAACAATGTTTTCATTAGTTTCGCTCACTCTCGAAATCAAGCATTTTACAGCAGGTTGGAGCAGCCTGTATCTCAGCACAGGAATAAGGTAGGGAAGAATTCTAAGGCTCATTTTGACTGCCTCCAGAAGTTAGATCAGATGGCAAATTGGATTTGGTGCTAGGTCTTTCCCTTTAGGTTTTACCCCAACAATGTTTTCATTAGTTTCGCTCACTCTCGAAATCAAGCATTTTACAGCAGGTTGGAGCAGCCTGTATCTCAGCACAGGAATAAGGTAGGGAAGAATTCTAAGGCTCATTTTGACTGCCTCCAGAAGTTAGATCAGATGGCAAATTGGATTTGGTGCTAGGTCTTTCCCTTTAGGTTTTACCCCAACAATGTTTTCATTAGTTTCGCTCACTCTCGAAATCAAGCATTTTACAGCAGGTTGGAGCAGCCTGTATCTCAGCACAGGAATAAGGTAGGGAAGAATTCTAAGGCTCATTTTGACTGCCTCCAGAAGTTAGATCAGATGGCAAATTGGATTTGGTGCTAGGTCTTTCCCTTTAGGTTTTACCCCAACAATGTTTTCATTAGTTTCGCTCACTCTCGAAATCAAGCATTTTGCAGCAGGTTGGAGCAGCCTGTATCTCAGCACAGGAATAAGGTAGGGAAGAATTCTAAGGAATCATTTTGACTGCCTCCAGAAGTTAGATCAGATGGCAAATTGGATTTGGTGCTAGGTCTTTCCCTTTAGGTTTTACCCCAACAATGTTTTCATTAGTTTCGCTCACTCTCGAAATCAAGCATTTTACAGCAGGTTGGAGCAGCCTGTATCTCAGCACAGGAATAAGGTAGGGAAGAATTCTAAGGCTCATTTTGACTGCCTCCAGAAGTTAGATCAGATGGCAAATTGGATTTGGTGCTAGGTCTTTCCCTTTAGGTTTTACCCCAACAATGTTTTCATTAGTTTCGCTCACTCTCGGAAATCAAGCATTTTACAGCAGGTTGGAGCAGCCTGTATCTCAGCACAGGAATAAGGTAGGGAAGAATTCTAAGGCTCATTTTGACTGCCTCCAGAAGTTAGATCAGATGGCAAATTGGATTTGGTGCTAGGTCTTTCCCTTTAGGTTTTACCCCAACAATGTTTTCATTAGTTTCGCTCACTCTCGAAATCAAGCATTTTACAGCAGGTTGGAGCAGCCTGTATCTCAGCACAGGAATAAGGTAGGGAAGAATTCTAAGGCTCATTTTGACTGCCTCCAGAAGTTAGATCAGATGGCAAATTGGATTTGGTGCTAGGTCTTTCCCTTTAGGTTTTACCCCAACAATGTTTTCATTAGTTTCGCTCACTCTCGAAATCAAGCATTTTACAGCAGGTTGGAGCAGCCTGTATCTCAGCACAGGAATAAGGTAGGGAAGAATTCTAAGGATCATTTTGACTGCCTCCAGAAGTTAGATCAGATGGCAAATTGGATTTGGTGCTAGGTCTTTCCCTTTAGGTTTTACCCCAACAATGTTTTCATTAGTTTCGCTCACTCTCGAAATCAAGCATTTTACAGCAGGTTGGAGCAGCCTGTATCTCAGCACAGGAATAAGGTAGGGAAGAATTCAAATGCTCATTTTGACTGCCTCCAGAAGTTAGATCAGATGGCAAATTGGATTTGGTGCTAGGTCTTTCCCTTTAGGTTTTACCCCAACAATGTTTTCATTAGTTTCGCTCACTCTCGAAATCAAGCATTTTACAGCAGGTTGGAGCAGCCTGTATCTCAGCACAGGAATAAGGTAGGGAAGAATTCTAAGGCTCATTTTGACTGCCTCCAGAAGTTAGATCAGATGGCAAATTGGATTTGGTGCTAGGTCTTTCCCTTTAGGTTTTACCCCAACAATGTTTTCATTAGTTTCGCTCACTCTCGAAATCAAGCATTTTACAGCAGGTTGGAGCAGCCTGTATCTCAGCACAGGAATAAGGTAGGGAAAGAATTCTAAGGATCATTTTGACTGCCTCCAGAAGTTAGATCAGATGGCAAATTGGATTTGGTGCTAGGTCTTTCCCTTTAGGTTTTACCCCAACAATGTTTTCATTAGTTTCGCTCACTCTCGAAATCAAGCATTTTACAGCAGGTTGGAGCAGCCTGTATCTCAGCACAGGAATAAGGTAGGGAAGAATTCTAAGGCTCATTTTGACTGCCTCCAGAAGTTAGATCAGATGGCAAATTGGATTTGGTGCTAGGTCTTTCCCTTTAGGTTTTACCCCAACAATGTTTTCATTAGTTTCGCTCACTCTCGAAATCAAGCATTTTACAGCAGGTTGGAGCAGCCTGTATCTCAGCACAGGAATAAGGTAGGGAAGAATTCTAAGGATCATTTTGACTGCCTCCAGAAGTTAGATCAGATGGCAAATTGGATTTGGTGCTAGGTCTTTCCCTTTAGGTTTTACCCCAACAATGTTTTCATTAGTTTCGCTCACTCTCGAAATCAAGCATTTTACAGCAGGTTGGAGCAGCCTGTATCTCAGCACAGGAATAAGGTAGGGAAGAATTCAAATGCTCATTTTGACTGCCTCCAGAAGTTAGATCAGATGGCAAATTGGATTTGGTGCTAGGTCTTTCCCTTTAGGTTTTACCCCAACAATGTTTTCATTAGTTTCGCTCACTCTCGAAATCAAGCATTTTACAGCAGGTTGGAGCAGCCTGTATCTCAGCACAGGAATAAGGTAGGGAAGAATTCTAAGGATCATTTTGACTGCCTCCAGAAGTTAGATCAGATGGCAAATTGGATTTGGTGCTAGGTCTTTCCCTTTAGGTTTTACCCCAACAATGTTTTCATTAGTTTCGCTCACTCTCGAAATCAAGCATTTTACAGCAGGTTGGAGCAGCCTGTATCTCAGCACAGGAATAAGGTAGGGAAGAATTCTAAGGCTCATTTTGACTGCCTCCAGAAGTTAGATCAGATGGCAAATTGGATTTGGTGCTAGGTCTTTCCCTTTAGGTTTTACCCCAACAATGTTTTCATTAGTTTCGCTCACTCTCGAAATCAAGCATTTTACAGCAGGTTGGAGCAGCCTGTATCTCAGCACAGGAATAAGGTAGGGAAGAATTCAAATGCTCATTTTGACTGCCTCCAGAAGTTAGATCAGATGGCAAATTGGATTTGGTGCTAGGTCTTTCCCTTTAGGTTTTACCCCAACAATGTTTTCATTAGTTTCGCTCACTCTCGAAATCAAGCATTTTTACAGCAGGTTGGAGCAGCCTGTATCTCAGCACAGGAATAAGGTAGGGAAGAATTCTAAGGCTCATTTTGACTGCCTCCAGAAGTTAGATCAGATGGCAAATTGGATTTGGTGCTAGGTCTTTCCCTTTAGGTTTTACCCCAACAATGTTTTCATTAGTTTCGCTCACTCTCGAAATCAAGCATTTTACAGCAGGTTGGAGCAGCCTGTATCTCAGCACAGGAATAAGGTAGGGAAGAATTCTAAGGATCATTTTGACTGCCTCCAGAAGTTAGATCAGATGGCAAATTGGATTTGGTGCTAGGTCTTTCCCTTTAGGTTTTACCCCAACAATGTTTTCATTAGTTTCGCTCACTCTCGAAATCAAGCATTTTACAGCAGGTTGGAGCAGCCTGTATCTCAGCACAGGAATAAGGTAGGGAAGAATTCTAAGGCTCATTTTGACTGCCTCCAGAAGTTAGATCAGATGGCAAATTGGATTTGGTGCTAGGTCTTTCCCTTTAGGTTTTACCCCAACAATGTTTTCATTAGTTTCGCTCACTCTCGAAATCAAGCATTTTACAGCAGGTTGGAGCAGCCTGTATCTCAGCACAGGAATAAGGTAGGGAAGAATTCTAAGGATCATTTTGACTGCCTCCAGAAGTTAGATCAGATGGCAAATTGGATTTGGTGCTAGGTCTTTCCCTTTAGGTTTTACCCCAACAATGTTTTCATTAGTTTCGCTCACTCTCGAAATCAAGCATTTTACAGCAGGTTGGAGCAGCCTGTATCTCAGCACAGGAATAAGGTAGGGAAGAATTCAAATGCTCATTTTGACTGCCTCCAGAAGTTAGATCAGATGGCAAATTGGATTTGGTGCTAGGTCTTTCCCTTTAGGTTTTACCCCAACAATGTTTTCATTAGTTTCGCTCACTCTCGAAATCAAGCATTTTACAGCAGGTTGGAGCAGCCTGTATCTCAGCACAGGAATAAGGTAGGGAAGAATTCTAAGGATCATTTTGACTGCCTCCAGAAGTTAGATCAGATGGCAAATTGGATTTGGTGCTAGGTCTTTCCCTTTAGGTTTTACCCCAACAATGTTTTCATTAGTTTCGCTCACTCTCGAAATCAAGCATTTTACAGCAGGTTGGAGCAGCCTGTATCTCAGCACAGGAATAAGGTAGGGAAGAATTCTAAGGCTCATTTTGACTGCCTCCAGAAGTTAGATCAGATGGCAAATTGGATTTGGTGCTAGGTCTTTCCCTTTAGGTTTTACCCCAACAATGTTTTCATTAGTTTCGCTCACTCTCGAAATCAAGCATTTTACAGCAGGTTGGAGCAGCCTGTATCTCAGCACAGGAATAAGGTAGGGAAGAATTCAAATGCTCATTTTGACTGCCTCCAGAAGTTAGATCAGATGGCAAATTGGATTTGGTGCTAGGTCTTTCCCTTTAGGTTTTACCCCAACAATGTTTTCATTAGTTTCGCTCACTCTCGAAATCAAGCATTTTACAGCAGGTTGGAGCAGCCTGTATCTCAGCACAGGAATAAGGTAGGGAAGAATTCTAAGGATCATTTTGACTGCCTCCAGAAGTTAGATCAGATGGCAAATTGGATTTGGTGCTAGGTCTTTCCCTTTAGGTTTTACCCCAACAATGTTTTCATTAGTTTCGCTCACTCTCGAAATCAAGCATTTTACAGCAGGTTGGAGCAGCCTGTATCTCAGCACAGGAATAAGGTAGGGAAGAATTCTAAGGATCATTTTGACTGCCTCCAGAAGTTAGATCAGATGGCAAATTGGATTTGGTGCTAGGTCTTTCCCTTTAGGTTTTACCCAACAATGTTTTCATTAGTTTCGCTCACTCTCGAAATCAAGCATTTTACAGCAGGTTGGAGCAGCCTGTATCTCAGCACAGGAATAAGGTAGGGAAGAATTCTAAGGATCATTTTGACTGCCTCCAGAAGTTAGATCAGATGGCAAATTGGATTTGGTGCTAGGTCTTTCCCTTTAGGTTTTACCCCAACAATGTTTTCATTAGTTTCGCTCACTCTCGAAATCAAGCATTTTACAGCAGGTTGGAGCAGCCTGTATCTCAGCACAGGAATAAGGTAGGGAAGAATTCTAAGGATCATTTTGACTGCCTCCAGAAGTTAGATCAGATGGCAAATTGGATTTGGTGCTAGGTCTTTCCCTTTAGGTTTTACCCCAACAATGTTTTCATTAGTTTCGCTCACTCTCGAAATCAAGCATTTTACAGCAGGTTGGAGCAGCCTGTATCTCAGCACAGGAATAAGGTAGGGAAGAATTCAAATGCTCATTTTGACTGCCTCCAGAAGTTAGATCAGATGGCAAATTGGATTTGGTGCTAGGTCTTTCCCTTTAGGTTTTACCCCAACAATGTTTTCATTAGTTTCGCTCACTCTCGAAATCAAGCATTTTACAGCAGGTTGGAGCAGCCTGTATCTCAGCACAGGAATAAGGTAGGGAAGAATTCTAAGGATCATTTTGACTGCCTCCAGAAGTTAGATCAGATGGCAAATTGGATTTGGTGCTAGGTCTTTCCCTTTAGGTTTTACCCCAACAATGTTTTCATTAGTTTCGCTCACTCTCGAAATCAAGCATTTTACAGCAGGTTGGAGCAGCCTGTATCTCAGCACAGGAATAAGGTAGGGAAGAATTCTAAGGATCATTTTGACTGCCTCCAGAAGTTAGATCAGATGGCAAATTGGATTTGGTGCTAGGTCTTTCCCTTTAGGTTTTACCCCAACAATGTTTTCATTAGTTTCGCTCACTCTCGAAATCAAGCATTTTACAGCAGGTTGGAGCAGCCTGTATCTCAGCACAGGAATAAGGTAGGGAAGAATTCTAAGGCTCATTTTGACTGCCTCCAGAAGTTAGATCAGATGGCAAATTGGATTTGGTGCTAGGTCTTTCCCTTTAGGTTTTACCCCAACAATGTTTTCATTAGTTTCGCTCACTCTCGAAATCAAGCATTTTACAGCAGGTTGGAGCAGCCTGTATCTCAGCACAGGAATAAGGTAGGGAAGAATTCTAAGGATCATTTTGACTGCCTCCAGAAGTTAGATCAGATGGCAAATTGGATTTGGTGCTAGGTCTTTCCCTTTAGGTTTTACCCCAACAATGTTTTCATTAGTTTCGCTCACTCTCGAAATCAAGCATTTTACAGCAGGTTGGAGCAGCCTGTATCTCAGCACAGGAATAAGGTAGGGAAGAATTCTAAGGATCATTTTGACTGCCTCCAGAAGTTAGATCAGATGGCAAATTGGATTTGGTGCTAGGTCTTTCCCTTTAGGTTTTACCCCAACAATGTTTTCATTAGTTTCGCTCACTCTCGAAATCAAGCATTTTACAGCAGGTTGGAGCAGCCTGTATCTCAGCACAGGAATAAGGTAGGGAAGAATTCTAAGGCTCATTTTGACTGCCTCCAGAAGTTAGATCAGATGGCAAATTGGATTTGGTGCTAGGTCTTTCCCTTTAGGTTTTACCCCAACAATGTTTTCATTAGTTTCGCTCACTCTCGAAATCAAGCATTTTACAGCAGGTTGGAGCAGCCTGTATCTCAGCACAGGAATAAGGTAGGGAAGAATTCTAAGGCTCATTTTGACTGCCTCCAGAAGTTAGATCAGATGGCAAATTGGATTTGGTGCTAGGTCTTTCCCTTTAGGTTTTACCCCAACAATGTTTTCATTAGTTTCGCTCACTCTCGAAATCAAGCATTTTACAGCAGGTTGGAGCAGCCTGTATCTCAGCACAGGAATAAGGTAGGGAAGAATTCTAAGGATCATTTTGACTGCCTCCAGAAGTTAGATCAGATGGCAAATTGGATTTGGTGCTAGGTCTTTCCCTTTAGGTTTTACCCCAACAATGTTTTCATTAGTTTCGCTCACTCTCGAAATCAAGCATTTTACAGCAGGTTGGAGCAGCCTGTATCTCAGCACAGGAATAAGGTAGGGAAGAATTTCTAAGGCTCATTTTGACTGCCTCCAGAAGTTAGATCAGATGGCAAATTGGATTTGGTGCTAGGTCTTTCCCTTTAGGTTTTACCCCAACAATGTTTTCATTAGTTTCGCTCACTCTCGAAATCAAGCATTTTACAGCAGGTTGGAGCAGCCTGTATCTCAGCACAGGAATAAGGTAGGGAAGAATTCTAAGGATCATTTTGACTGCCTCCAGAAGTTAGATCAGATGGCAAATTGGATTTGGTGCTAGGTCTTTCCCTTTAGGTTTTACCCCAACAATGTTTTCATTAGTTTCGCTCACTCTCGAAATCAAGCATTTTACAGCAGGTTGGAGCAGCCTGTATCTCAGCACAGGAATAAGGTAGGGAAGAATTCTAAGGCTCATTTTGACTGCCTCCAGAAGTTAGATCAGATGGCAAATTGGATTTGGTGCTAGGTCTTTCCCTTTAGGTTTTACCCCAACAATGTTTTCATTAGTTTCGCTCACTCTCGAAATCAAGCATTTTACAGCAGGTTGGAGCAGCCTGTATCTCAGCACAGGAATAAGGTAGGGAAGAATTCTAAGGCTCATTTTGACTGCCTCCAGAAGTTAGATCAGATGGCAAATTGGATTTGGTGCTAGGTCTTTCCCTTTAGGTTTTACCCCAACAATGTTTTCATTAGTTTCGCTCACTCTCGAAATCAAGCATTTTACAGCAGGTTGGAGCAGCCTGTATCTCAGCACAGGAATAAGGTAGGGAAGAATTCTAAGGCTCATTTTGACTGCCTCCAGAAGTTAGATCAGATGGCAAATTGGATTTGGTGCTAGGTCTTTCCCTTTAGGTTTTACCCCAACAATGTTTTCATTAGTTTCGCTCACTCTCGAAATCAAGCATTTTACAGCAGGTTGGAGCAGCCTGTATCTCAGCACAGGAATAAGGTAGGGAAGAATTCTAAGGCTCATTTTGACTGCCTCCAGAAGTTAGATCAGATGGCAAATTGGATTTGGTGCTAGGTCTTTCCCTTTAGGTTTTACCCCAACAATGTTTTCATTAGTTTCGCTCACTCTCGAAATCAAGCATTTTACAGCAGGTTGGAGCAGCCTGTATCTCAGCACAGGAATAAGGTAGGGAAGAATTCTAAGGATCATTTTGACTGCCTCCAGAAGTTAGATCAGATGGCAAATTGGATTTGGTGCTAGGTCTTTCCCTTTAGGTTTTACCCCAACAATGTTTTCATTAGTTTCGCTCACTCTCGAAATCAAGCATTTTACAGCAGGTTGGAGCAGCCTGTATCTCAGCACAGGAATAAGGTAGGGAAGAATTCTAAGGCTCATTTTGACTGCCTCCAGAAGTTAGATCAGATGGCAAATTGGATTTGGTGCTAGGTCTTTCCCTTTAGGTTTTACCCCAACAATGTTTTCATTAGTTTCGCTCACTCTCGAAATCAAGCATTTTACAGCAGGTTGGAGCAGCCTGTATCTCAGCACAGGAATAAGGTAGGGAAGAATTCTAAGGATCATTTTGACTGCCTCCAGAAGTTAGATCAGATGGCAAATTGGATTTGGTGCTAGGTCTTTCCCTTTAGGTTTTACCCCAACAATGTTTTCATTAGTTTCGCTCACTCTCGAAATCAAGCATTTTACAGCAGGTTGGAGCAGCCTGTATCTCAGCACAGGAATAAGGTAGGGAAGAATTCAAATGCTCATTTTGACTGCCTCCAGAAGTTAGATCAGATGGCAAATTGGATTTGGTGCTAGGTCTTTCCCTTTAGGTTTTACCCCAACAATGTTTTCATTAGTTTCGCTCACTCTCAAAATCAAGCATTTTACAGCAGGTTGGAGCAGCCTGTATCTCAGCACAGGAATAAGGTAGGGAAGAATTCTAAGGCTCATTTTGACTGCCTCCAGAAGTTAGATCAGATGGCAAATTGGATTTGGTGCTAGGTCTTTCCCTTTAGGTTTTACCCCAACAATGTTTTCATTAGTTTCGCTCACTCTCGAAATCAAGCATTTTACAGCAGGTTGGAGCAGCCTGTATCTCAGCACAGGAATAAGGTAGGGAAGAATTCTAAGGATCATTTTGACTGCCTCCAGAAGTTAGATCAGATGGCAAATTGGATTTGGTGCTAGGTCTTTCCCTTTAGGTTTTACCCCAACAATGTTTTCATTAGTTTCGCTCACTCTCGAAATCAAGCATTTTACAGCAGGTTGGAGCAGCCTGTATCTCAGCACAGGGAATAAGGTAGGGAAGAATTCTAAGGCTCATTTTGACTGCCTCCAGAAGTTAGATCAGATGGCAAATTGGATTTGGTGCTAGGTCTTTCCCTTTAGGTTTTACCCCAACAATGTTTTCATTAGTTTCGCTCACTCTCGAAATCAAGCATTTTACAGCAGGTTGGAGCAGCCTGTATCTCAGCACAGGAATAAGGTAGGGAAGAATTCTAAGGCTCATTTTGACTGCCTCCAGAAGTTAGATCAGATGGCAAATTGGATTTGGTGCTAGGTCTTTCCCTTTAGGTTTTACCCCAACAATGTTTTCATTAGTTTCGCTCACTCTCGAAATCAAGCATTTTACAGCAGGTTGGAGCAGCCCTGTATCTCAGCACAGGAATAAGGTAGGGAAGAATTCTAAGGCTCATTTTGACTGCCTCCAGAAGTTAGATCAGATGGCAAATTGGATTTGGTGCTAGGTCTTTCCCCTTTAGGTTTTACCCCAACAATATTTTCATTAGTTTCGCTCACTCTCGAAATCAAGCATTTTACAGCAGGTTGGAGCAGCCTGTATCTCAGCACAGGAATAAGGTAGGGAAGAATTCTAAGGATCATTTTGACTGCCTCCAGAAGTTAGATCAGATGGCAAATTGGATTTGGTGCTAGGTCTTTCCCTTTAGGTTTTACCCCAACAATGTTTTCATTAGTTTCGCTCACTCTCGAAATCAAGCATTTTACAGCAGGTTGGAGCAGCCTGTATCTCAGCACAGGAATAAGGTAGGGAAGAATTCTAAGGCTCATTTTGACTGCCTCCAGAAGTTAGATCAGATGGCAAATTGGATTTGGTGCTAGGTCTTTCCCTTTAGGTTTTTACCCCAACAATGTTTTCATTAGTTTCGCTCACTCTCGAAATCAAGCATTTTACAGCAGGTTGGAGCAGCCTGTATCTCAGCACAGGAATAAGGTAGGGAAGAATTCTAAGGCTCATTTTGACTGCCTCCAGAAGTTAGATCAGATGGCAAATTGGATTTGGTGCTAGGTCTTTCCCTTTAGGTTTTACCCCAACAATGTTTTCATTAGTTTCGCTCACTCTCGAAATCAAGCATTTTACAGCAGGTTGGAGCAGCCTGTATCTCAGCACAGGAATAAGGTAGGGAAGAATTCTAAGGATCATTTTGACTGCCTCCAGAAGTTAGATCAGATGGCAAATTGGATTTGGTGCTAGGTCTTTCCCTTTAGGTTTTACCCCAACAATGTTTTCATTAGTTTCGCTCACTCTCGAAATCAAGCATTTTACAGCAGGTTGGAGCAGCCTGTATCTCAGCACAGGAATAAGGTAGGGAAGAATTCTAAGGCTCATTTTGACTGCCTCCAGAAGTTAGATCAGATGGCAAATTGGATTTGGTGCTAGGTCTTTCCCTTTAGGTTTTACCCCAACAATGTTTTCATTAGTTTCGCTCACTCTCGAAATCAAGCATTTTACAGCAGGTTGGAGCAGCCTGTATCTCAGCACAGGAATAAGGTAGGGAAGAATTCTAAGGATCATTTTGACTGCCTCCAGAAATTAGATCAGATGGCAAATTGGATTTGGTGCTAGGTCTTTCCCTTTAGGTTTTACCCCAACAATGTTTTCATTAGTTTCGCTCACTCTCGAAATCAAGCATTTTACAGCAGGTTGGAGCAGCCTGTATCTCAGCACAGGAATAAGGTAGGGAAGAATTCTAAGGCTCATTTTGACTGCCTCCAGAAGTTAGATCAGATGGCAAATTGGATTTGGTGCTAGGTCTTTCCCTTTAGGTTTTACCCCAACAATGTTTTCATTAGTTTCGCTCACTCTCGAAATCAAGCATTTTACAGCAGGTTGGAGCAGCCTGTATCTCAGCACAGGAATAAGGTAGGGAAGAATTCTAAGGCTCATTTTGACTGCCTCCAGAAGTTAGATCAGATGGCAAATTGGATTTGGTGCTAGGTCTTTCCCTTTAGGTTTTACCCCAACAATGTTTTCATTAGTTTCGCTCACTCTCGAAATCAAGCATTTTACAGCAGGTTGGAGCAGCCTGTATCTCAGCACAGGAATAAGGTAGGGAAGAATTCTAAGGCTCATTTTGACTGCCTCCAGAAGTTAGATCAGATGGCAAATTGGATTTGGTGCTAGGTCTTTCCCTTTAGGTTTTACCCCAACAATGTTTTCATTAGTTTCGCTCACTCTCGAAATCAAGCATTTTACAGCAGGTTGGAGCAGCCTGTATCTCAGCACAGGAATAAGGTAGGGAAGAATTCTAAGGCTCATTTTGACTGCCTCCAGAAGTTAGATCAGATGGCAAATTGGATTTGGTGCTAGGTCTTTCCCTTTAGGTTTTACCCCAACAATGTTTTCATTAGTTTCGCTCACTCTCGAAATCAAGCATTTTACAGCAGGTTGGAGCAGCCTGTATCTCAGCACAGGAATAAGGTAGGGAAGAATTCTAAGGCTCATTTTGACTGCCTCCAGAAGTTAGATCAGATGGCAAATTGGATTTGGTGCTAGGTCTTTCCCTTTAGGTTTTACCCCAACAATGTTTTCATTAGTTTCGCTCACTCTCGAAATCAAGCATTTTACAGCAGGTTGGAGCAGCCTGTATCTCAGCACAGGAATAAGGTAGGGAAGAATTCTAAGGATCATTTTGACTGCCTCCAGAAGTTAGATCAGATGGCAAATTGGATTTGGTGCTAGGTCTTTCCCTTTAGGTTTTACCCCAACAATGTTTTCATTATTTTCGCTCACTCTCGAAATCAAGCATTTTACAGCAGGTTGGAGCAGCCTGTATCTCAGCACAGGAATAAGGTAGGGAAGAATTCTAAGGCTCATTTTGACTGCCTCCAGAAGTTAGATCAGATGGCAAATTGGATTTGGGTGCTAGGTCTTTCCCTTTAGGTTTTACCCCAACAATGTTTTCATTAGTTTCGCTCACTCTCGAAATCAAGCATTTTACAGCAGGTTGGAGCAGCCTGTATCTCAGCACAGGAATAAGGTAGGGAAGAATCTAAGGCTCATTTTGACTGCCTCCAGAAGTTAGATCAGATGGCAAATTGGATTTGGTGCTAGGTCTTTCCCTTTAGGTTTTACCCCAACAATGTTTTCATTAGTTTCGCTCACTCTCGAAATCAAGCATTTTACAGCAGGTTGGAGCAGCCTGTATCTCAGCACAGGAATAAGGTAGGGAAGAATTCTAAGGCTCATTTTGACTGCCTCCAGAAGTTAGATCAGATGGCAAATTGGATTTGGTGCTAGGTCTTTCCCTTTAGGTTTTACCCCAACAATGTTTTCATTAGTTTCGCTCACTCTCGAAATCAAGCATTTTACAGCAGGTTGGAGCAGCCTGTATCTCAGCACAGGAATAAGGTAGGGAAGAATTCTAAGGCTCATTTTGACTGCCTCCAGAAGTTAGATCAGATGGCAAATTGGATTTGGTGCTAGGTCTTTCCCTTTAGGTTTTACCCCAACAATGTTTTCATTAGTTTCGCTCACTCTCGAAATCAAGCATTTTACAGCAGGTTGGAGCAGCCTGTATCTCAGCACAGGAATAAGGTAGGGAAGAATTCTAAGGATCATTTTGACTGCCTCCAGAAGTTAGATCAGATGGCAAATTGGATTTGGTGCTAGGTCTTTCCCTTTAGGTTTTACCCCAACAATGTTTTCATTAGTTTCGCTCACTCTCGAAATCAAGCATTTTACAGCAGGTTGGAGCAGCCTGTATCTCAGCACAGGAATAAGGTAGGGAAGAATTCTAAGGATCATTTTGACTGCCTCCAGAAGTTAGATCAGATGGCAAATTGGATTTGGTGCTAGGTCTTTCCCTTTAGGTTTTACCCCAACAATGTTTTCATTAGTTTCGCTCACTCTCGAAATCAAGCATTTTACAGCAGGTTGGAGCAGCCTGTATCTCAGCACAGGAATAAGGTAGGG